>NC_053403.1:156447-403947 GCF_016859285.1 Xiphias gladius | reverse complement strand
GAATCGGAACTGTTTCTTCTTCTGTCCTCTCCCATGAATCATCCGACGACCCCTCAGGTTTACCTGGTGACCCTCTGGAGGGGCCTGACCCCCAGGTTGGGAACCAATGGACTGAACTCTCTCCCTGTCTATGACGTAGCTAAAAGCAGCTCCACCAGTAAAACGCTGCCGAAGCCTCCGTGACTCAGGATCAATGATCTGATCACGTCAGAGAGAATCAGAGACCAGTCACAGTACAACCAGTACTTTTACCACTAATACTTTAAGTGCTTGTTTTTGATAATGCGTCACGTGTTGTAACAAAAACAAGTCTATCAAAACTAATCTTAAACCAGCCTGTTTATTAACCAGCATGTGTTTTTGGCTGTCTGGCATTCTTCAGGAAAGGCTAACAAATAGCTGTTTAACATTTTGGCTAAGTTTGCAGATATGCTGAAGTTAATTTAAAACTAAAAATACAAACAGTTGTGCTGCGTTCACGTCATCGGAGAACTGAAGACGATGTACACTGACTATATGAAACCATATCCATTAGACGATGGTTTAATTAGATTAAACGACGGTGGTTGGTTGATCTGAGGCGTCCATGTTTGTTCTGTTTTAGCGCTGAGTCTGAAATATCGCAGCTTTCAGAAAAACACGAGTTGTAATTTACGACTTGGATGTTGACTTGAACTGGTAATCACATCAACTGCGATATGATGTGAATGCAACATTGGTGTGTTAGCATAACATCCTACTGTTTAGCATATTAACATGCTGAAATTAGCGCTAATCTTACCATGCAGCCAATGTCTTTGTGTTGTGAACTGAAGTGATGGCGGAAAAGCTGAATGTCCAAAACAGGAAACAAGATAATTAACAGTTGTAGATGTTTCGACCGAATTTATTAATGCTGCCTCTCTGTAGCCGCGCTGCTCAGCTGCTTTAGCTTTGCTAAAACTGTTTTATCTTTTTTTACTCCATGTTAAATGTTTGCTCGTTGTGTTTTCTGTGTCTCAGGTGGACTGTCAGTGTCTCTGCTCTTCAGATATTTAGCTAAACCCTCAGAGGAGTGGTTAGCCGGTACGTTTGCTAACACCGATCGAAACCACACAGCAGCCATTTTAAGAAGTGAAGGCGGGAAACTGAACCGACTCTTTAACACAAACATTCAACAATTCAAACACAACAGACTAAAAACTCAATGAACAATTACGTTCTGCATTTTAATACATTTTAATCTGGATTATCACTGTTTATACCAAGGTGTAACTTGCTTGCTGCTAGCTGTTAGCAGACTGAGTCAAGAACTGGCCTTTATGCTGACTTCATGTCGTGTGGAAGTTACTGTAATAGTTTTCTAAGATGCACGTACTGTTCTCATAAATACTCAGTTACTACTGGGAATCTCGTGTTTTGATACATGATACATATCAGACTTTCTGGTAAATAACAGTGAAACATCTAAAAAGATTTATATCAGCCAAAGTCCACTGTTATTTTTACGAATTGCTGTCTTCCAGGGAGTTTCCCATCATAACTGCTGAAAATGGCTGTGGTGTGGAAGCATGAATCAACGAGAATGAATCCGAGCATGCTCACAAATCTAAAGACCAGACTGTATCAGATCAAACAGTCGACACGAATCAATCAGAGTTAATGATCTGATTGGAATGATCAACCTGCTTCATGTTATCAGAGCCGAATTAAACTGAAGTCTGAGAGAAACCTGCTGCTTAAAGGTGATTCACATGTCTGTCCACAGCTGGTTAAAACTTTACTTACACAGGTCAGATTAGTTTTTGTTTCTTCAGTCTGAGTCGGGGGTTTTGGTGCCTTGCTCCAGGGCTCCTCAGCTGTGCTTATGAGTTACTGTAGTTCTGTCACCTTTCTGCCCAGATTTATCCTCCTCCGGGCTCTGGACCTGAAGCCTCGTGGTCTAAACTTCCCACACTTCTTTAATTTGAATGTTATTTCAGGGCAGCGCAGTGGTCAGCGGTGTCGCCTCTCAGCAGGAAGGTTCTGGGTTTGAACCCCGCTTCGGTGTAGAGCTCCCTCCCACGGTCCAAACACATGCAGGTTAACTGGCGAATGTGAACTTGACTGGATGTTTGTCTCTATATGTCGGCCCTGGGCCAGACCGGTGACCTGTCCAGGTGTACCCCGCCTCTCGGCTCCAGCCCCCCTCCCCCGCGACCCTCAAACGATGACGGATAATTCAGTTCATTTTTATTTACCTTTTAATTGCAGGTACACTCTATGTTTTGGGTTTCAAAATGATAATGGTGAGCTGGGACGAAACTTAAAGATTTGGTGGAAGAATGGACGCGTTTTATGTTTATTTAGTTTTTCATTTTGCAGTTTGGTAAGGTTATTTTCAGTCATAGAGTGACGTAGATGATAGCTGCTACGTTAGCCGTGCCGAGTCACAGCAGTCAGTCTGTGCTCTCCACAGTTTACACTTTCTGTGTCTCAGTGGTTTTTGATCTGAGGCACGTTTCCCCAGGGGGGTGTCTGAGTGGGACGTCATGAGCTCTGATGTCCCTCCAGAATAAAGCTCCAGAAATCCCCTTAGAAATCAGAGGAAAAAGAGGCTGCAGAACTTCATTCAGAATTTTCTTGTTTTTAAGTTTCCTTCAGTATCACAGTGACCCAGTGGTAGTTAACAGTCGTACCTGAGAGAGACAGAATAAAGATTCTGCTCTCGCGCTGATCTGAGATCCGTTTCTGTGGAGGTGTCATCTCGACTGATCAGCGTCCAGACTCTACCGCTGTCTGCTGTCCTTCAGTCCGTCCCTACCTGCCAGGAAACTGACGTTAGCTGACAGACATCAGGCTGACGTCAGAAACGCAAGCAGAGCAGGTGAATCCGTGTTCAGAGTCTTCTGCTCCGTCTCTGCTGGAACCGATTCTTAAACTGGATCTCTGAGCTTCGATTAATCGGACCATCTGGTTCTGACTGTCCAGAGCTGTGTGGGATAACCTGTATTTTAAATATGCAGAACCTTGACAGCCTTACAGGTAGTGCAGGTCTTTTGTTTTTCTTAATGGTTTGCACAAGTTTCCAAGCTGGAAGAAATATTATTTTATTATTTGGCCGTATCACCAAGCCCTAGTATAACGTGTCCATTTTGAATGCAATTTTGCTTGGAAAAAATTTTCGCTGTAATCATGAAGTTTGTTTTTAATATTATTATTTTCTCATTTTGCCTTTATTTGAAGTGTAGATTTAGACAGAAACATGGGCAGTGTAACTGTACGGGACACATCGTAACCCCTGAGCCACCAGGACGCCCCAAACTATGACGTTTGATCTGATGAGAGTAAAAAAACGAACAGATGCTTCAACACGTCACTTCCCAAGGTGAAACAAATCAGGTTTCTGTTGAAATATTGGTTATTCAGCAATGGCGTTGCATTAAATGTTGCTTCTCAGCCTGTTCTGTTTGACTCTGATCCTCAAAACAAATCCTTAACGAAACAGATGTTAGAAATTCCCCAGGTGTTCTTGTCAGATTAAAAAAAATAGCCGGAAACACTCCAGATGTTTTGAGACGACGATTCGCTGTCTGAACCTGAGGAGGAGGAAGAAGATGCGTCAGCCGGTTTGTTTGAATTACGTCATCTGTCAGGATTTATATCGCGATCAGGGAGTTTTATCCTCTGAGATAAAATACAAATAATAAATGTATCTGCCCTTTATCAGTGTTGACACCTCTGTTACAGCACATCCTCTTTCCTCACTGATAAAAACTGTGTCGACATCAGGAACAGAACACAAACTCCTTAGAGTCTGTTTTTGATAAGGACCTGCAGATGAACATGTTGTAATACCTCCTTAACTGAACTTTTACTGTGAAAGTCAGCCCTGACAGCAGAAGAAGCTCAGTGGTCTGCTGAGAGCTGGACTCATGTACAACCTGTCCCGACTTTTCTGTTGCTCGTCCTTCAGGTGTCAGTGTATAAGTTGTCTGATCAGTAGCAGAGTTCTGAATGTGTCAGGTTTCCTGTAAAGACGTCTTTTCTGCTGTTTTCGTTCAAACACCGTTTAACGTTATTGGATTTCATCAATGTCAACCTACAGAAGTCCAGGTCAGACTCAGGGAACCGCCTCTTTGTTTAGGTCACACTTCAGGGGTTTTCTAACCAAACCTGTACGTGAATTCCACAACTTTTCTCCGCTGCATGTTTTTGTTTTTCTAAAGACAAAGTTAAAAATTTTAATTTGGGATGTGTGGAGTTGTTCCGCTTGATCAGGGTCAGGATCAGGATCGGGATCAGGGCTGGTATTACCCGCTGCGTCCGAGTACTGGAACAGGGACTGAGCCCGGGCGCCTGTCCTGCCGATGTGCCGCTGAGCAAAGCGCCGACCTGGTCGTGCGGTTTTCAGTGAGCAGTGACGTCATTAGGATGTCATCCTGGACAGACCTGTCAACCCTCTCCCCCCCTCTCTCCTCAGAGTCCCCCCGCCTGTCCGCCGCCTCCATCGGCAGTAATGAGCGCGCTCCGTCGGCCGCGCCCTCCGACTCCTCCGACCTGCCGTCAGACCACCGCCCGGCGAGCCTAGTTTCCACGCTGTCCTCGGGATCTGGATCCTCCAGAGACGACAGCCTCGCCCCCCTGCCGCTGTCCTCCCAAACATCCGACCCCGATATCGACCTGGACCTGAGCCCCGCCGAGGGCGGCGGGGGCGGTGCCGACAGCGAGGGGTCGAGGCCAAGCCCGCAGTCTGACGGGAAGGGGCGGAGCCTCGGCCTCACCGGCGCCAACGGCAAAGAGTCGCCGGCGAGTCGGGCGTCCAGCCGCCGGCAGCGGACGTCTCCGCTCATAACCGGCAGCATGGCGCCGAACCCTCAGCTGACCTACCTGGACCGGGTCGTCATGGAGATCATCGAGACCGAGAGGATGTACGTCAGAGACCTGCGCATGATCGTAGAGGTGGGTCAGTGAGGACCAGTGATCTTTTACCCCACCGTGGTTTCAGGGATGTTCACTGTGTGTGTGTGTGTGTGTGTGTGTGTGTGTGTGTGTGTGTGTGTGTGTGTGTGTGTGTGTGTGTGTGTGTGTGTGTGTGTGTGTGTGTGTGTGTGTGTGTGTGTACATGAGTAAAGTAAATCCGGGCTCGGTCTACGTCCTGCACTTCATCACACATCAGGATGTTATGATGAGGCTTTCTATAATAATGGTAGTGGGGAAAAGAGCTTTGCTCTGTAACTGAAAATCCTGTTTATTTTCAGTTGGGGCTGCAGCTAACGATTGTTTTCATTATCGACAAACGTCAGAGGACGGCGAAGGACGAGTGTCCTCACGAAAACAGCTCGTTCTGTCCAAGACGCAGTGGAAAAGCCTAAAATGACTGATCTGCTATCAGCTGAAGAAAAACGGCAAATAATCGGAAGGAAGAAGCTGGAGCAGGGAGTGTTTGGTATTTTTGCTTTAAAAAATCTCTGCGGCGATTCATCGATTACCAAAATGGTTCATTAGATTAATTTTCTGTTGATCGATTAATCGACCGATGGTCTGATCTCTAGTTTCCATGAGACACAAATGATCCTTTATGATGCCGATGTTTGCATCTTCACTACCAACAGCTCTTTGCTTCACAGTCTTGTCTTTGACTTGGAGATTATTAACTGTAAAATAAAAATACAGATGAAAGGATTTTTTTTTTTTACCCAAAAACTCCTGCGGCCTGAGAGGCAAAACCCGGGGCGAAGCGGTCGACCGGCTGCATATCGACAGTGTCGCTCTGCGTCTGTGAAGGTCACGAAAGGAGCCACAGCCTCTTGTAGCGGACAAATTTATACGCGAAAGTAAACGCAACAACGTCAACACGCTGACTCCAGACCAGCGCAGCGAGGAGAGAAGCGAAGCTCCGTCGCTAAACGTCCCGAACTGGAGCAAATACCCTGCAAAGTGAAAGTCTCTGCTAAACCTCGACACGGCTGCATGTGCGGTGCCCCCCAGGGGTCGTATCCAAAGAGACCCACGGCCTGCGACCGTCCTCGCCAGTGTCTCTCAGTTCCACCGACAAAAATGTCCAAAAAATGAGACGAGGTGAACGTTAAGACAATGAAACAACTCTACATGCGGGGGCTCGGATTAGACGTGATGAGTTAACTATCTGACCCTCGGTGCTCATCCTGTGCCCCCCAACACGTGTAAGACTGACCTCGGATCGGATTCGGGTCCACGGCGGGTCTACGCTCAGACCGGAGGACAGAGGACGGCGTGTGTGGTGCGTGTGAGCGTAACCTGGCGGTGATTCCTCTAATGAAGCCGTCCTCTCAGACTATAATTAACTGGTTAAGTCGTTCTGGATTAGCTGCTTATGTAACAGTGAGGATCACGGATAAACCTGGACCCAGAGGGGAGACCCGAACCTGAAAAGAGAAGAAACCAAAACCCTGTCCCGCAGACAGAGGGACGGAAAGACGGCCGCGTAAACGGCACATTTCATTTGCCCGGATTGGCCGCGACGATGTCGAGCTCATCGACAATCCAGCTCCAAGCTGTTATTAATTCTTATGACCGTTTGACTTTTATTCTGTCATTTCCAATGTATTTCAATTGGTTGATGCAGGATGAATGAGTGAATGGTTGTGACGACCGTCAGCTCCGCCTCAAAGACCAGTCGCAAAAAAAAGTGTGAAATATGAAAAAGCTGCAGAATCTTCAACAGGTCACAGTAAAATCTCTCTCCTCTGTCCTCTCCTTCTCTTCCCCCCCTCCTCTCTCCTCTGTCGTCTCCTTCTCTCCTCTCCACGCCTCCTCCTCCCCCCTCCTCCTCCTCTCTCCTCTGTCGTCTCCTTCTCTCCTCTCCAAACCCTCCTCCTCCTCTCTCCTCCACCCCCCCCCGCTCCTCCTCCTCTCTCCTCCTCTCTCCACCCCTCCTCCTCCGCTCTCCTCCACCCCCCTCCTCCTCCTCTCTCCTCCTCCTCCTCTCTCCTCCACCCCCTCCTCCTCTCCTCCTCTCCTCCTCTCCTCCTCCTCTCCTCCTACTCTGTCCTCATCCACTCTCCTTGTCTGTCCTCTCCTCCTCTCTCCTCTCCTCCCCTCCTCCTCCTCCCTCTCCTCCTCTCTCCACCCCCTCCTCCCTCCTCCTCCTCTCTCCTCTCCTCCTCCTCTCTCCTTCTCTCCTCTCCACGCCTCCTCCACGCTCCCTCCTCCACCTCCCCTCCTCTCTCCACCCCCCTCCTCCTCCTCTCTCCTTCTCTCCTCTCTACGCCTCCTCCACCCTCTCTCCTCCAACCCCCCTTCTCCTCTCCTCCTACTCTCTCCTCCTCCTCCCTCTCCTCCTCTCTCCTCTCTCCTTCTCTCTCCTCCACCCCCCCTCCTCTCTCCTCCTCCTCTCCTCCCCCTCCTCCCCTCTCCACCCCCCTCCTTCTCCTCTCTCCTCCTCTCTCCTTCTCTCCTCTCCACGCCTCCTCCACCCTCTCTCCTCCACCCCCCCTCCTCTCCTCTCTCCTCCACCTCCCCTCCTCTCTCCACCCCCCTCCTCCTCCTCTCCTCCCCCGCTCCTCCTCCCCCCCCCCCCACAGGACTACCTGGCTCACATCATCGATCGGTCTGACCTGTCGATGCGTCCGGAGCAGGTGTGCGCTCTGTTCGGAAACATCGAGGACATCTACGAGTTCAACAGGTCAGAGAAACGACACTCGAGCTCGGTCTGTTGTTTGAAAGATTCGTTCGCCTCGAACCCGACGCCGACGCGTCGCCGTGCAGTTTCCTCGGGGTTGGCGTCGGAGGGTGAGTTTGTTTTTCAGACCGGGACCGCCCGGCTGCACGGCGTGGAGTGCGGAGTGGTTTGTGGTTTGCCGTGGTCGCGCGCACAGGAAGGTGGGTGGACGGGGGGCCTGCGGGTCTAACTGCACCGTGTGGTGTTTCCTTCGACGTAGTTTCACTCTAACACGACAGAACAATTCAACAAACTCTGATTGTTCTCCGTTATTGAAGAGGCTGAAATGACATTTTCCCACCGGAGCCCGCAGGACTCGGCGTGACGCTCGCTGACAGAAGACGCAGAGGAAGTGATTGATAACAGGAGAAATGAGACGCGGCCGGAAAACGCTTCGATTGTTGACCATTTCAACCCACTCCCTAACCTGTGATTGTCGTTATTAACCACGAGTAAACGGTTCGGACGTAGAAGACAAAATCTTCCCGTGTCCGTTTCAGGTGCAGAACAGTTTCACTTGTATTTAACGCATCAGAATCAACCTTGAAATGTTTCACATGGGATTTCATTCACTTCTGTTCCATTTCCAGCGTGAAGATGATTAATTATTAAATGCTGAATCAATTGCATTTCGTCTCCGTTTCAAAACTTTAACAACACAGGAAACAAACTGACCTGACAGCGCTGAACGGCTCCACCTGCTGGACAGGTGACCTCAGTACAGCTACTGCTAGAGACAGTTAAAACATTTCAACTGTTTAATCAGTAAAAGAGTTTGCAGAGTTTGTTGAACCGTTTTAGTCCATTTAGTCCTGGAATTTAATGAGGTGGTGAAAAGTTCAAATTGCATATTCAGATTTACAGTTAGATGCTCCTCAGCCTCTTTACGTCCATTTATTCCTTTGGTTCGAGTGAAAACTCTGGAAAGGAAACCACAGACAGTCGGAGCTGAGCGGAGCTAATGGAGGTGATCTTCCTTGTTTTGATAAGAGATTTGGATCAGAGATGACTTGAGCAGGTATCAGTCGGTGTCTGCTCTGATGTGTTTAACAATCTGTCGTCTTTGAGATTCAAAGTTTGTTTTTGACCTTACGAAACAGCAGCTGTCTAAACAGTTCCACCACAGGGTTCTGGAGCTTTTGGTCATATCGCATGATCTTCATCAGCAGATGCCCAGTTACCATTGAAATGTTGATGTTTAATTTTTTTCATTTTCTAAAAATATTTTTTTCACAGTAATTTATCATTAAAACTAAATTTTAAAAGTTCAAGTTTTGCACTTTACTCCACTTGCTGAGGAAGACCATGCGATTTGACCAAAAGCTCCAGAATGGCAGCTAAGCGAGGCTGGGATTGTTTTGTCAACCTGTGAACTGTTTTTGTCAAATCAAGGTAGAATGTCAGAGCAAACTGACATATTCATAAATTCATTTCAACATTTTCATCCCTGTTGTTTTAATCATTTTGGTAGATAAACTCACCAGAAGAAGAGATGCGAGGTTTTGTTGACGTGTTGTCGTGGTTGTCGTCATGGTAACGTGTTTCCTCTTCACAGCGAGCTGCTTCAGGCTCTCGACCTGTGTGACAACGACCCCGTCGCCGTCGCCCGGTGCTTCGTCATGAAGGTGAAGAGACGTGACCGACAGAGAAATAAAGAGTTCTAGTTTTCAGATGAGGATTTAATTGTTTCACTATCTTACGATAAAATGATTCAAACGACCGTTTTTCATGATCCAAACATTAAACTTTAAGATCAGTATCCCAAGGGAAAAATTGGATGAGTCACTGAACTGAATCTTAATTTGTGACTGACATTGTGATGATGTTCTATAAATGAAACTCCAGGCCGGAGTTGGTGTCATTAAAATATCTGTTCCAGCTATAATCACTAACTCACTGCTGCATGTAAAAATCATGAAATTATGGAGTTGACTCATCGTGGTTTATTTAAAATTTTTAGAAATAAAGCTAATTTTTCCAGTTTTTAAGGAATATCTCAGCATCACACTGAAATTATCTCCATGTATCAGAAAATCGAAGGATGACCGAGAACCGAATTGTAAAGCTCCACAGATTCTTAATCCCAGTCCACGAGACTGATTTCCTGCTTGTGATGACTTTATCTCATTTCAGAGCGAGTACTTTGACATCTACACACAATACTGCACCAACTACCCAAAGTAAGTACTGACAATCTGCTGAACGTCCACGCGCTGTTCCTCATGTCGTCGTGTCGCGTACTTACTTGTTTACCTGTTCCTTCCTGTTCACACCTGTTTGTTTTTACCTGTTCACACCTGTTTCTTTACCTGTTCACACCTGTTCACACCTGTTTCTTTACCTGTTCACACCTGTTCACACCTGTTTTTTGTTTTTTTTGTTGTTTTTTTTTCCCCCTCCTGTTGCAGTTCAGTCGCAGCTCTAACGGAGTGCATGAGGAATAAATCCCTGGCCAAGTTTTTTCGGGAGCGTCAGGCGTTGTTGAAGCGATCGCTGCCTCTGGGTTCATACCTGCTCAAGCCTGTTCAGAGGATCCTCAAATACCATCTGCTGCTCCAGGTAAGAAACCAACACACCTGACGACCCAATCACACCTGTATTTATAGTATAACAGCAACATTTAAGGCCAGACCTATTAAGTTCAATGGAACCTCTGTGATCATTGTACAGAGGTGAAGTAAAGTGTGCGACATCACATTTTTACCTTCAGACTCTGAGGTTTAAAAGTCAGACTGATACTTACGAGACCGAACGACCTCGGTACCATTATGAGTGTGGATGGCAGGAAGGTTTAGGAAAGAGTCACGGGTTCTTGAGAATGAAACAAGGTTTGCTTGACGAGCGAAGAACATTGAAGTCACGCTGTAGTCTGGGAAACACTGGAAAGTCTGCGCATTGTGATTTGATGCGTGGATATTTTAGAGCTCTTTCTCGGCACGATTAGTCAACAAGATCCAGCTGACATAATAAACAACCAGTGAGATCAGGAAAAGTCCATGAAAACAACTCACGGCAGTAGCATAAAGAAATAAGAGGACACAGTCAATACAGCGGTTTCTTTGTCGACCTGTGGGTCTTAACTCCTTGTTTTCCTTTTAAAACGTCAATCCACAGCATTTCTGTCTCCGTTTCCTCCACCTTTGAACATGTTGACCACCTCTATGCCCGTGAATCAGAGGTGGCTCTTTATTTTAATTTTTTCATGCGAATGCATTACGTGATATTTTCTGCATTTGTCACATTGTTGCATATCAGTTTTGAAGTTCCAGCGCCTGTGCATGATATTTTATAGAAGAAGAAGAAGTGAGCCGAGTGTGTATCTTTACATTTGAATGGATAAGAGCCTTGTGCATACAGGACTGTATCGTCTGCATAAAAATCTGACCTTAGATTTGCTCGTTGTGGCTGATGATGATGTTTTTGTTTAGGAGATAGTGAAGCACTTTGACCCGGAGGAGGAGGGTTATGAGGTGGTGGAGGAGGCCATCTACACCATGACAGGAGTGGCCTGGTACATCAACGACATGAAGAGGAAACATGAACACGCCGTCAGACTGCAGGTATGTCGCAAATTAACACACACACAGATACGCTCACTGTTTAATTGTAGATTTATAAACAGATTTACATAAAACGCGTATGTTTCTGTTGATGTTGTGGTGTGTTGCTCGTCTCAGTTTGTGTATATATTTGATCAGTTATTGATGGGATATTGTGTCAGGTGTTTGGCATAACTACCTCCTTTTTTTGGTTGGTTGTTGCAGCCTGTGGTTTCAGTAGAATAATGTTTTGTGTTGAGAGTTTAATGCCTAATGAACATCCATGACTGAAACATAATTTATTTTAGGCCTAAAATAGTATTGAATTTGTTGTGAAATGAAAGGTACTAATCCAGAGGTGCTTTATGGTTATTGGTCAGTTCAAGGGGTTTTTACCCTTTAATCTACACAGAAAACCGCATTAACTAACACACCTTAATATAGTGTATGACAATGTATTCTGGGTTGCCAGGTTTTAACTCTGTCTGTTAACCAAACCAACCAACTACAGGATGGACTGTTAACTAGCTGGTTAACTAGCGACATACAACATGTAATTAACTATTTCACATGTGGCGTTCCACAGGGTTCAATGCTGGGTTCTCTGTCGTTTTCCTGTAAATATTCCCTTTCTACAGAAACAGGAGATTTACTGCCATAGTTTTGCACATGATATGTCTTTTAATGCTACTATGAAAGAGAGAGAGAGGTCCAATTTCATTAAATTCAGTTAGAACCTTTTTTTTATCCCCGATTATTGGACGATTATATGCTGCAGCTCGCCACCCGGATCAACAGTTATAAAAGTAATAGATGAGAGAAGAAATTATATTGTTAATCACAAAATAAAAACAATCAAAGGCTTGAAAACTACACGTGAAATTGATGATAAATACATTAATACATGACTATATATAATTATATCTAAAAAGATACATGGGCTAGTGAGGAGCAATGAGAATTTACCAACTAAGACGTAAATTCAATATGCTCATTAATTTCTTCACTGGTTGTGGCTGCCACACCAAACTGAGGGCATTGCATACCTATGACAGTTTCAAAAGAACCTGAATAGACCTCCTCAGGGTTTACACACTTCATTAAACAACCACAATGTTTACTCAGTGGTTCAGTAACGATGTCTTAAAATGACAGATTTTCAATGGAGGTTTTGCACTGATTTTTAAAATGAAAAATTCATGTATACTATGCACCTTTTCAATAAACAACATTCAACAAGTAAATCAAACAGACTGGAAGTTGTTGAAATGTGGCTTGTTTCTCTGTTGATGGAGCTAGAATAACATCTGGCCAATCACAATGTAGGAAAAAGGAAATAAATGTCCATAGAACAAACCGTAGATAAAAACCGTATGAAGGCATTTGTGTCTGAATGTTTGTTTTCTGTGTTTTCTTCAGGAGGTTCAGTCTTTGCTGCTGAACTGGAAAGGTCCTGACCTCACCACGTATGGAGAACTGGTTCTGGAGGGAACCTTCAAGGTTCATCGGGCCAAAAACGAGAGAACGCTCTTCCTGTTCGACCGCATGCTGCTCTTCACCAAACGCCGCGGAGAACACTACGTCTACAAGTCACACATCTCTGTGAGAAACAACAAACTAACAAACAAACGGTGTTACTGACATCTACACCAGACGGTCTCAGAGTCATAAACCTGCAGGTTTTTGTTTGTTTCATCCTGGAATTAGTTTTTTGTGTCAGGGTGATGTTGGTTTGTGTTTCCCTCTCTGGTTTCAGTGCTCCACTCTGATGCTGATCGAAAGCGCCAGAGACTCTCTGAGCTTCAGCGTCACTCAGTACAAACAACCCAAACAGCCTCAGACCGTCCAGGTGAGACCTCCTACACCTGCTCAGATGTTGTTTTCTGCAGTGTGCTCTGTCAACATGTTCGTGTTTCAGTCTGAGATACAGTCAACGCGTTTCCACTGTGGAGCTGGACAGAAACGTGTGAACTCTTCAGCAGTTCACCGAATAACACAGATCAGCTTGTTCCACAAGGGAAACCACTGATTTTTAAAACGACTACACACGTAAAAAACAATATGTGTAAACACTGTCTGGATTTAGGACGTATTCTATTTTACCAAGCTAGAAAATGTAAACCAATCACATTTGGCTTTTGTTTTTAAAACATGAAAAAAGTAGTTCCTTTAGTTCCACTATAAACTGTAACAAGAGCAAAATATGTTCCACAAAGACTCAGCTCTATATCTTAATTTTCCCTTCTTTTTTTTCTTTCATTCATTTTTCTAATTTACTGATTTAGTTATTTTGTAGTTTTGGGATTCAGTGCAGTATATTTACATATATTTTGCTAATTTTACCTTGAATCTCCTGAATTTATAACATCCTAAACAGATTCAGTCTTCTGTTCTCTTCAGCCTTCGTTGTGTTTTTGTTTTCAGGCGAAGACGGTGGAGGAGAAGAAGCTGTGGGCTCATCACATCAAACGCCTCATTCTGGAAAACCACCACGCCATCATCCCACAGAAGGTCAGGAACCAGTAACACCAGCGTGCATATCATTAACACCAGCACACACACCAGTACGACCAGTGCAACCTCTCTAAACACCTGTGTTCCAGCTGGAAATGGTTAATGTTGTCTTGTTTGTTTCAGGCGAGAGAGGCCATCTTAGAAATGGATCCATTATGTGAGTAAATGTTGTTCTTCGACACGGTAAAAGATTTTCTGCTTCTGAAGGTTTTAGTAAAAAAATTGTTCAACGTTTGGAAAATGTGATTTAAAAACTACAAAAACAGGGTAAACAGTTAAATTCCTTAAAACGGTTATTGTGTTTATTTCTCACAATCAGAACTAAAAGCGTCAGTAATGTACAACAACGACGTCTGTGGTCATCTGGGTATTAGAATATATTTTTGAGCTTCTGGCCCATGAAGTGACTGAGCAGCTGCAGTCAGTAAACTTCACCGTGAAGCTGGACATTAATGAAGCTGTCAGAAAGCTTTTGGCCTGAATCTGATTTGATTCAAGTGTCTGCGTCAGCGCCGCCCGGTCACTTCACGCTGATGATTCTGTTTTCCCCTGTAGATGCTCCCAGGTATCGTTACAGTCCTGAGCGTCTGAAGAAAGGTCTGTCCTCCCAGGCTGAGGAGTTTCACCGGGACGGTCGGCAGGGACGACGGCAGTCTGGTAAACACACATCCTCTGGTTTCTTCGGCCAGTGTTTTCTGTTAACATTCATATTTAACTTTTTTCCTTCTTCTTCAGAGCCGACCAGACAAATCCTGAAGAGCAGCAAAGGTAAAAATCTGTGAAATTGCAGGGAGATTGTTACTGAGGCAGCTGAGACATTTGACCTCTGATTTTAGATTTCCTGTCCTTTCATTCAGTCCACTTTGAGCTGTTTTTGATCTAGTTGCTGTAAATCCTCTACTTCCCCAGCCTGCTCGTTATTTTCCAAAACTCCGTCAGGTTTGAGATCGATTTCATTCATTTCATTTCTGCGAGAGACACAGACCCATCACGGCCGGTGTTTAGGCAGATTTTGACTATTATCTCATTGTTATTTGTCAGTGTTACGTTAACGTCGTCCTCATCAGCTCAGAGCAGGAACCCTTCGGTGCGTTCAGGACGCAGACATTTGACAGTCGTCTGCTGAACAGTAAACACGCGTCACATTATTCTAGTCACGTGTTCCATGTTAGCATTAGGTCCCGACTGATAAATTACCTGGATGATATGATCCCCAGCAGGTCTCTGGGGCTCAGTGTGTGTGTGTGTGTGTGTGGTCTGTCCACCAGTGACAGACTCTCACAATGATTTTTACACCAGAAAATGTCCCAAACACAACAGATCTGAGTCACTGTTCTTTAAAAACATGTTTAAGCCGTCACATTATTGGTTATCTGATTTCATTTTTTTTTTTTTTAAATTCTCAAACACTGATTTCCGTATCAGTCTGGCTCACATGCCGGAGCCTCGAACGTACCGCAGTATGAAAAGTGGTTTGCTATGTTATTCTGTAAAACATGACAAACAAACCACGTGTCAGAGTTCCCCAAATCCAACAGCAGCCCAGAATACAAGTATTAAGCTATTAATTGATTGGCCTGTGTCCCGTATGATCTGCTGGTGAGATCCAGAGGTCAAAGGCTGAAGTCTGTTTATGTCACTTTTGATGTTTCTCACAGATACATTTTAAATATTCATAATTAACTGAATATCGTTGCTGTCTGTGTTTAACCAATCATCGTGTGCGCTCCTCTTCTTCTGCTGCTGATTCTCCCGTCGGACCCGCAGCCATCTTAAAGGTAAGAAACAAACGCTGTGCTTTAACGTGGACTGTGTGTCTCATTACTGCTGTGGAGGAGGGAGGGGTGGACGCAGGCGCCTGTCTGTGGTGAAGGCAGACAGTGCCCTCTAGTGGTCCAAAAGGAGCTTAGCACTTATTCAAAACGAGACAAAATCGGCCACAGACCAGGTCCAGAGGGGTTTCCGAGCCCCCGAGAGACCACAGGGCTACTGTGGACCCTCACTGTACACTCCTCTACCACGGGCTCTGTGTGACAGTGCCTTGGAAACAAACTGATAAAACTCAACTTTATGTTCCTTATAGATAAAGTTTACACACGTACATTTAGCCTATATAAGCACAATATAAAACAATAATTCAGGTTATTTAAGGTAATGACATTGAAAAATAAAAGCCACAGCATCAGGTAATGAAGGACCAGTCTTTCTTCATGTTCTACTTTAATGCTACAGTTTCATAAACGACATATAACTGATTAATCTGGAGTAAACGCTGCTTTGGGACATTTTTTGACCCCTGGGGGGGTCTGGGGGGCAGATGGCTCCTTTGATCCAACACTGCCGTTAAATCAGTTCTTCATTAGTCCTAGAAAACACCACACACTTTACAGGAAAGAAAATCAGGAGGTGTGTGACGTCCTGCAGCACTCAGACAGTGAGGGGGTGTTACCCGGGGAGAGATGCTCCCTGCAGCCCGCCGTCAGCCGCAGCACGCTGGGATCCAGTCTGGGCGAGTTCGAGGCCGACCGGCCCGCGGAGGAGGGGGGGGAGGGGCTCGGCAGCAGGAAGGACTCACTGGAGCGGCTGATCTGCAGCGAGGAAGAGGAGGAGGAGGAGGAGGCGGGCAGATTGTCTCCACAGCGCTCTCATCAGACGGAGGACAGCGAGCCGGACGAGATCCTGCTGGAGGACGACCAGGTAGACGACTTCGCCAGCTCCGTGCTGGCTGCCATCTCCTGCTGGCACTACAGGGTCCAGGCCTTTCTGTACACCACGGTGACGGTGAGGCTTTCTGCTGCCGGCCTGGTCTTCATCACCTGCGTCCTCCGCTTGGCCCTCCGCCCGTCCTACACCGGCTCCGTAACACGCTAAAATCACGGATAACAGCGCTCCCCGCTCCGCTCGCCGATAACTTACAACCTCCTGCTCTGGAGCTCTCAGTTACCTGCTGCCTGAGCTTCATGTGTGGAACTAACACCAGCTGAGCTGCATGTTTGGGGTCAACATGCTAGACTACATCAGGGTGACGGACACCGACTGTTTACGGTCAGACATGTGCAGTAACAGAGACAGAAGTCAAACCTTCACATAGAAAAGGTGTCAAACTCCATTGTGAGAATTCAAGGGTTAAACTTCCGTTCAGCATTTTGACAAACCCTCCTGTTCTCCATCTCCTCCGGCGTCAGATGTTTCAGATGAATCCGTTTCATCTCTGTGTCCACGATGGAGCCCAGCATGCGTTTAGCCCAGCTAAGAAAGATGTCAGGTGTTATGACAGAGACCGTTTACCTGGACAGAAACCTGTAGGAAGACCCTGAGGCAGCTGCTGGTAGACTACTGCTAAAGTAGAATCACTATACATGATGATACGGTGAACAGAATATTCATTTGGCATGAGGTTTTTTCTATTTCAATGGAGTTCAATGGCATGTTTTAGCTCAGATGAAGTCCGACGGTTTCTGACTCATCCAATAGGTCTGGAGGAGAAAAGCCAAATATGGGAAAACTGGCAGCGGGACAAGTTTCCTTAAATCGGTTGTTTGGTCAGTGGCTCTTGCGTGAAGTGCTTTGTCTCCTTGTTACATTTCTGTCTCTACACCTGAATAAACAACATCCAACATGTAAATCAGACTGACGTGGAGCCGTTGGAAGGTGGAGTTTTTCTCTTTTAATGGAGCGAAGCTAACGTTTTCCTCCTGCTTCCAGTCTTTATGCTAAGCTAAGCTAAATCTGTCCTGGACTTTGAACTGTAGAGATGAAACTGATCCGTTTGAAACATCTGACAAATTCAAATGTACCTTTAGTAACGGACTTTTCACCCCCCTTCATGTACGTTTTGCTTTTATTGGAGCTTCTCTGAACATCTGACCTGCAGCTTTTGGAGCATTTGGTTTCATCCAACTTTACTACTGTGAGGCTGAACACAAAACATAACCGAGTGTCTGCAGGTTGTGTTGAAGCCGAGGTTTGCTGCTGCCTCTCAGTGTTTTGTTGCTTCTTTTATTTGCATGTTTGGTTTCAGAGACTGACCCATAATTTAGTTTGTGTGATGTGAAGCTGTAAATGAAATCTGCAAAGCTACTGCACCGGATTTATCGCTTCACTGTTGTGCATAATCGGAGCAGTTATTGTTGTTCACTGTGTCTGTAATAAAGGGTGAATTCACTCAGCAGAGAAACATTTTCCCGCTTTTCCCTGAGTTATCTAACCATGAAGAAAGTCTTATGAGCGGAGGTTTGGAGATTTCTGTCTCTGGTGTTTCTTCTCTCAACACAATGAAGGTGAAAGGAATTTAGTTTTTGAAGCTCAAAGCATCCAAACCTCATATTTGAAAAACTCAGCAGTGTCCTGTTTAATTTCTGTGATTTATCCAGAACAAACAAGACATCGATTCTGTAGGAAAAATGACTTTTTGAGGTCTGGGTGAACTGACCCTTTAAAAAAGAGCAACACTAATGCCATCATAGGTTGTGATTTGTGGCCTTTACTTGATGATAAAAAAATGTTTCAACTCAAAACCTTCTTTTTATCTGCTGGTATTAAAGTTTCATTCGACGTCTTGTTCTGTTTTTGTTGAAGGATGCAGAGGGAGGCAGTGTTTCCTCATCTGGCTCTAACAAAGAAAATGGACGACTTCCTGAAGAGCCAGCGGGAACTAAACAAAAATCTGAACAGGTAAACAGTGGAGGACTCGCAGGTTTGACTCCTTCCTCATGTCTGATATTAGAGTTTTCATCGGATCCACCAGTCCTTGTCCACTTATGCTTTCTTTATGCTGCCAAAAAATAACGATTACTTTGTGAGCACAGAAAAAACTTCTAAAATTTACCAACACTTTCTTCTAATGTTATCTTCCCTAAACTAACCACAGATACTCGACTCATTCATGAACTCACCTCATTTATTGGAGCCATGATGTTTAAATGGTTCAGAGAATATTTTTCAGTTTGGATTTTCTTCCTCTTCTAGCCCTCCACAGACAAGATGCCGCAGGAGAAGGCACCAGAGTCTGAATCGAAAGAAACCGCCGAACCAAAACCCTCCTCTGATCTGGACCCTCCCGTGATCTCAGTGTCTGCTCAAAAGTCAGAAGAACTGAAACAAGAAGGACACCCAGAGACCACAGAGGAAGCGGCGTCTGCCACGCCTGATTCAGATTTAAAAACCTTGAGCAGTGGGGAGTCATCTGAGGATGAGGAGGATGACAAGGAGGCAGCAGACAAGGAGGATGAAGCCAGCAGCATCCTTCCCTCTTCTGTCCTGGACAAGGCCAGCGCCATTGCCCAGCACTTCAACAACAGCGTCAAACGAGGCGGTCCGGCCCAGGATGACGCCCGTTCCCTTGGCTGTGCTTCACCGCGATTACCCAGCAGAACCGGCAGCAGCCTCAGCCTCAGCGCCGAACCCGCAGACCGACCGTTATGGCTCAACAGCATCTGTTCTGATCCTGCAGAAACCTTTGGCACGACAGATTTGACCCTGCTATCTCCTCGGGATGACAGCCTCTTTGACACCGACAGAGGTATTCGGCGGAGACGGGACTCCACCCTGTCCAAGCAGGACCAGCTGCTCATCGGCAAAATCAAGACTTACTACGAGGACGCTGAGAGCCGGGACGCCACCTTCAGCCTCCAGCGCAGAGAGAGCCTGACGTACATCCCGACCGGGTTGGTCAGGAGCTCCGTCAGCAGGTTCAACAGCATCCCAAAGGATAAAACTGTCCAGATAAATCCCTCCACTTCGATGGCATCCGCCAGTCTTGACCCTTCCTCAGTGGAGACACACTCAGCTTTACCCACAGATACCCGTGATCGTGTGGTCTCCAGTGACTCTTTGTACTCTCTGAAGTCCGATCAGAGAGGCACAGATCCAGAAGATTCAGGAGAAAGCCTCAGGTCCAGATCTCAGAGCCTGCAGGATAATCTGGATGAAGAGTTCAGACCTTCATCTGAAATGATCAAGATCTGGCAGGAGATGGAGCGCGAGATCAGTAGATCCCAAAGTGAAGACAGAGGGTGTGAACAATCCAGAGAAGCTCCAAGAAACTCCAGAGTGACCAGTGTCGGCCTTTCGGGCTTGACAAAGACCCCGGACAAGAGCTGTGACCGAGACAGTGAAGCATCTGACCTCAGCACCATCACAGAGGAATCCACGAGTCCTTCACCCCTCAAGCCCAAAGGCTCCAGGGTGAATCGGACAGAAAGTCTGAAGGACACCCCAAAGATGTTTGGAGAAGAGGCCGCCATCCTCAGGGCTCCGTTTCCTCGGGTCACCCAGCTGAAGGCGGAGGCAGAGGGGGAAAAGCCCAGCAAGGATTCAAACCAGCTGGACGATGTAGACAAAACCAAGAACAAAGTCCTCCATCTGGCTCGTCAGTACAGCCAGAGAATCAAAACGACCAAACCAGTGGTCCGACAGCGAAGTCAGGGTGTCCTGATCAGTAAGAAGAGCTTACCCTGTGTGGTGGAGGAGAAGGAGACTTCAGGTACTGTGACGTCCTGTTTACTTTAAGATTTCTGTGTTTACCTCCTCTACTCCATCTACAACCAGTCAGGGTCGCTGACAGAGCAGAGATTACTGTTGTCCTTCTCTAGATGCCTGCAGACTGAATACAAAGCAGCGTTTTGCTTTACTTGTTAAAAACATTTCAAACTTCATGGGACGTGTCTTCACCTCAGTTCCTGACACCCAGAATGTCTGAACACTGAACATATTAAACAGAGGTACAACTACTTAAATGCTGATGAGTAAATATGCAAATGAGCAGTATTTAAGTAGTTAAAGATACGTTTTTTTACGCGGATTTGGGGATTAGCCATTTAAGGCTATACCAGATTTGGGGATTTGAATCAGGGGGTGTTTTTTGATTTGCAATTCTCTTCAAAAAAAGGGAGTGAGAGCTGGAAATAGAAAAAAAGGAAGTGGACAGTGGCCAAATCATTCAAACACTTGATCATACCTTGAGAATAATTCTGGTTTATTCCAAGTCTGGTCTCTTTGTGGTAGTTTTGTACGTCATTTCTATCAGTTGTGACGATGTTTACGAATGAACACGGATGGGTCAAAAAACACAAGCCGTGAGATGGTAAAACACGTTGTAATGAACATTTTTTAAAAACTAGAAAGATTACATTAAATTTCTAATCGGTTATATTTTCTGCAGGTAAACCCAACGTGAATCTGATGCTGGTTTCTCATAATAAGGCATCCTCTCTACCGCTGAGCCCCATAGACCAGATCCAAACGCTCACCCCCATCCTCGCCTGCAGCTCGGTGGACAGCTCAGGGGTGGTCTCCCCTAGTCGGGCTCACTCCCGCAGTCCCCTCAGTCCTCCTCCCATCGAGGGCTTCAACTGGCCCGACGTCCGAGAACTCTGCTCCAAATACTCGGACCACGGCCGCTCCAAGAAGAGCCCTGTCAGTCGGAGTCGCTCAATCCCGGAGCAGATGTTTGATGGAGGTCAGAGGAGGCACTCCAGCTGCTCCTCCAGCCACCTCCTCGCTGATGGAGCTTCTGGCGAGGATCCTTCGTACAAGCCTGATAGCAGCCGGAACACCAGCCGAGAGGAACGTGGCAAACGGCTTCACCGAGCCAATTCTCTGGACCCTCGGCTGAGTGGAGCACAAATGACTGAGCTGCAGGTGCTCCAGGACCAGGTTGCTAACAGCAACTACGATGGTTGCTTTGTCGCAGCTGAGGCATCGCTACCCAGTGACCCTGAACACAAGGTAATTGTCATAGAAAAACTTCCAGAGCCTGACTCAGAGCCTGCCGAAACCGCAGAAGAATCCAAAGAAGAAGACGACAACTACGTTCAGATCCGTTCGCCAACCAGCAGGGAGAAGATCTCCATCATGGCCGTCATTGACCGCTGCCGGGCTTATCAGGACTCCGACGAATACAAACAGAGGGAGGAAGCGAAAGCTAAAATGGAGCTGGCGAGGCCTCAAGAGCTCAACAAGACGGCAGCGGCCTCTACCAATCGCGACGATGAGTCCCAGAAAACGAGCTCAAACTCCGGACAGAAGACAGAGGCCGGTCAACAGAGCATTGTAAAAAATCTGAGAGAAAAGTTCCAGAGCCTGAGCTGAAGAAACAGAATGATAAAAGTTTTTAATTAAACCGTTAGACGTTGTATCAAAACTCTGAATTAATGAACCCAAAGATTTATACATAAAGTGCAAAAACTGGGTTGTTAAATTGATCATGAGTTAAAAAGTTCATGTTTAACTCTTAAAGTAGTGAACAGATGATCAGCCTATCAGCAGTTTCCCAGCAAAACAATATGAATTTCAAAACAGACAACTATTAACAGCAGGTTACAACAATTTGAGTTTTTTTTTTTTTTTTCAGTTTTCAATTATGAAAGATTTGTGATTATTCTTAGTTATTATGAATTGGCAAACGTATGAGGAAAACCTGTCACCTTGAGGTGTCAAGATCATTATATAATAAAACCACCAAATTTGTCATTGTTATATATATATATATAATATATATATATTTATATATAATATATATTATATATATATATATATATATAATATATTATATATATATATATATATATATTACACACATACATTCATATACACACACACACACACACATATATATACATATATATGTGTGTGTGTGTGTGTACAATTATTGTGATTTCAAGAAAACAAATGTTTAGAAGACAAAATATCTCTTATGATTGACTTATTATGTAAAAATCCAAAACCAGTTTTCTCAAGATTACAAGAGTTTTTCTCATTGTCCTCTGGCATTTTGTAGATAAATATCTAGAAACGTGTAAATATCTTTATACAGTCCTAAAGTACAAATGATCTGCAGTCAGAATATTTGTTAAAGCACCTTTTGTACCAGATGTTATGTGTTGCACAGTTTCAGTTCTATCAGTTTGTGTGTTTTTCTCTTCACTCGCTCTCAGTGAAAACACAGATTTAGGGAATTGTCACTACACTAAGGGTCGATTCTGGGTCAGTCGTCTCTGCAGTTGTAAGAGCTTCATATGTTACGGTTACGACAGAGACTTGAATGCTGCACTGTTTAAAGGTCGTATGTGTAGATTCCTGCTGCAAGGACTAACCACTAAACTTTACCACTGCGGACGTCACTTTGTTGGGTCAAACATCTAAAAACACCTTACAGATTTTGTGGTTGCACAACGTCTGGTGTAATCTTTATGTTAAAGGAACAGTCTGACATTTTGATAAACCCTCTTGTTCTCTGCCTTCTCCAGAGTCAGGTTTTTAGATAGATATCAGTTTCGTCTCTGTGTTTCCAGGTAGGTCCAGGACATGTTAAATCTAGCACAGCACAAAGTCTGGAAGCAAGAGGAAGCTGTTAGCGTAGCTCCTGTAAAAGAGAGAAAAATCCACCTTCCAAAAGCTCCAGGTCTGTTTGATTTACATGCTGTTTTTATTTAACAGGTGTAGAAATAGAATGTAAAAAGGCAAATCATTTTTGGATGAGACCCATCGTGGTTTTAGCACCGAGCACCGTAGACTCTCGTATGAGGGGGCCGTGGCTGAGGTGGTAGAGCAGGTTGGCTGCTGATCCCTGGGTTGGCGGTTTTGATCTCCCAGGGCACCCCGACGCTATCTGTGCATGCGGAACGTTATCCGCGGTCGAGTGCCATAACGGGAAAAGCCAAACGACGACGACTGTACGCTTTCCTAACTGTACAGTCAACTAAACTGCTGACAGTTGGAAGGAATGGCTCACTAGCTTGTTATCTAACAAAGATTAAGTTCCCAAAATGTTGGACTGTTCCTTTAATCCTCAGCTCTTTCACTTAAGAAAACTATGTCTTAAGTCTAAACGTTGCCTGATTTTCCTCTGGTTTAATGAAAATATTTGGTAACCTTATGTGTAAAGACATCAAATGTCCGAGTGACAACAGTGTCCAGCGTCTCACATGCAACATCTAGCCTGCAGCTGTTCAGATAAGTGTATGGAGGACCTGCTTTACTAGGAAAACAGTAAATGAGTGGACGATTTTTGAAAATGCTCAAAAAAACCACTAAATAATAGTAAGTTACCTGGATCATTTCTCTCAGGATTATTTTGTTCATTAGTAAAAATAATTTCCTTAATGAGCATGGCCTGTTTTATGTCCTTCAACATGCAAATAAAGTAATGACCCAAACAATTTTATCCTCAGTATACAAATTATTATTAATGATCTTATTTTTACGTGAATGGGTTTATGTCAGCTTTTGTGTATTTTAGTTTGTCTAATTTATGTTAAGTATTTACCATGTTATGCAAATTTATTTGGACAATTTATTGACTTTGTTCATTTATTGATTTCCTAATAAGCCAGACTGTGTTCTCCATACACACTAATCATATGTGAGTGTTTCCTAGAGCAACTTATAACAAGTTAGCGAGTCGATTCATTTTAGTCCCGTGCTCAATGGCACATCGGCAGATTAGAAGACCTGTGACTTTTCTGTAACCACTCATCCTCACAGTCAACCACTGTTAACAGTCAGGCTCATTCCTGTCCTGTACCTCCTATTTATTTGATTTGATGTAAATAGAAACGAATACGCTGTCTTTCTATAACTGTGGTTTTATGTGTGTGTTGTCTGTACAAACGTACAAATGTTTATATGAGCTCAGAAGACGTCTGTTCTGTTCCACATTAAAACTGCACAGGACCAGGACCAACAATAATTGTGTATGTGTTTGAATGTACTGTATACACTTAATCCTACTACACACTGTTGGTAAACACACTGTCCTCATAAGACTGTCTCCATACATTGATGAGCCAAAACCTCATGAGCAATCACAGATGTCTAGGATATATTAGATGGTAAGTGAACCATCGTTTGTTCATTCCAAAGTTCAGAGCTGCTCTGTAATCAGATCTTCAGTGCGAAGATGAACACAGAGAACCGAGAATTTAGTATTGTAACAAACACATTGTGGGGGTTGCTACACAACATGGGTTGAAAAGTAATTTTGGGATTATTACAAATATATTCTAAAGGTATAAATTTCAAAACACCGAACGATAGCGTCAAATCCAGAGTGACGGCGTGAGCAGAATCCACGCTGCTGCTAGCAGAGTGCTGTCAGAGGGTAGGTTTTTTGGTGGAGGACAACTTGACAGCGAGATTGTTTGGAGGGCGGGATGATGAACCTCCATTTCTGATGCTTCCACAACGGAAAGCCGCGTCACCAGAGTTGCTACACCTATGTTGTAACCACGGCAACCCATGCAGAGAGGTTGGTGATGTCCGATGTGATCACTTGCAAATGAAAGTATGGACAGTCTGTCCTTAAAATCTGATCTGAGAAACAAATTGGATTTGCCCGCAACCCGAACAAAACCCTGGTCAACAGTTGGATGGACTGCAATTAATTATGGTGTAGACATCAATGGTTCCCAGTGGCGCAATCCCAATGACTTTGTTGATTCTCTGACTTGTCATTCAGTGCCACCAACAACTGGTGCTAGCTTTGTCTAGTCTGCCCTTATATTTGAGTTTGGTATTGATGTTTTCATTCTTGATTTGTTGGTTGATTGCTTTATGGTAAGTCCAGTCCTGGCTTTGGAACACATTCTGTTTTTCAGTTGGGGTATGTATAACTTGATGTAACTTTCTCATCCAGATCACCTATAAAATGTCCATGAAAGCTAATGAGCTCTGTAGTAGTTGTTGTATTGCATCCTCCAACCACAGGGGGACTCTGGATTTGATGCTTGGTGCCTTTCAGTCCCAGTTTGTAATGTTGTAGCAGGATATCACCACCGTGGGCTTCAAACCTGAGTGGAGGATGTGCAGAATTTAATCTTACTTTGTGTGAATGTCCACATACTACTGGTGTTAAAATGGTTGTAGTGACAAGGTCAGCATCTCCAGGTCTGGGGTGCAGACCTTGCGGTGGATTATTACACTACTTGTTATTAATATAGATACAGACCCGACCCTGCTGCCCCTCTCCTCGTCTGAATGACTAATCCTGTTTATCCTGGTTACCCTGGAAGAAGTATTTAGACTAACCCTGAAGTCTGGAACAGCCTTGTTGAGCCAGATTTTAGTCAAGGCGATGGTACAAGGGTCCCTGAAGGCTTTCTCCACCAGGCTGTTGTGACAGCAGGGGAGTGGAATCTGAAGGGATGCTTACTCAATCTGGTGCATACACCGTCTCATCTACAGACAGGTGACAAATTAAGGGAAAAACCAACATAAAGTGTCTTAGTAAGGTGTTGGGCCACCACGTGCTGCCAGAACAGCTTCCATACTCCTTAGCATTGACTTCAAAAGTCTCTCGAATTCTACTGGAGGGACGAACATCAGTCTTCCCAAAGATATTCCCTCATTTGGTTTTTTGATGATGTTGGTGGAGAGTGCTGTGTAACACATCGGTCCAAAATCTCCCACAGGTCTTCAACTGGGTTGAGATCTGGGGACTGTGAAGGCCACGGCAAACGATTCACATCATTTTCATACTCATCAAACCATTCAGTGACCGCTCGTGGCCTGTGGATGGGGGCATTGTCATCCTGGAAGAGACCCCTCCCATCAGATGGCGATGTTTCATCATAGGATAAAGATGATCAGTCAGAACAACTTTGTATTGATTTGCAGCGACCCTTCCCTCTAAGGGAACAAGTGGACCCAAACCATGACAGCAAAATGCCCCCCACAGCATAACAGAGCCAGCAGACACCCTCACTGTAGTGGTCGAGCATTCAGGCTTGAACCGTTCTCTTGGTGTACGCCACACATGCACTTGCCCACTTGTGGAGAGCATGTTACAGGATGACTCATCGACCATATCACTTTTTCCACATCTCTGTAGACCAGTGCCTGTGGCTTTTGCTCCACTGAACTCTCAGATGTGCCTTCATCTTTGTAATGAGGGGTTTATTCCCTGCAACCCTACTATAATATTCTGTTGACTGTTCTTGCTGACTCAGTCTGATCACGTCCTGCATTGACATCCTCAGTCACCTGAGGAAGAGTGGCTCTTCTGTTTTTCCCTACATATCCCACTAATGCACCAGTGTCACGGTCATGAAATGTGAGCTGTCGACCACAGTTTCCGACCCTATTTCCTGACGTCTTTCCCATCGATCTAAAGCAGATGTCACTTTAGTCCCTGTTCCTATTGAAACACCAGCCAGATGAACTGTCTTTGTGACAGAAGCTCCTGCCATCCGTGCCCCGACAATTTACCCTCCTCCAAAGTCACTTTGTCTCTTTTCCTCTTGCCATCTTGCTACAGAATCAGAATCAACTGGGCCTGCTTAGCATTTTTAAACATGCCACAGAGCACGATTGGATGTTGACTGCTTAACTGTACTATGCAGTGCACCTGTGTGGAAGCTTCTGCATTCATCATGTTTCTCTACTCATTTGTTCAGGTTTTTGTCTTTAATTTGTCACCGGTCTTTACCTCTTTTCCTCGGTTGGATCTCTGATGGGAGGACAACATAGTTTCATGTTGCAGAGGATATGGTTGTAGTAGATCTTCACAGCTATAGATGTGTGTTTTAGCTGTGAGCTGTCATTGATGACACACGGAACTGATAAATCAGTTAACAAAGGACTAGACTACATCTCACCACATCAGCTCCCCAGGGACGTAAACAAGGATCCTGTTTGTGGACTTAGGTTTGGTGTTCATTGCCATCGTCCCAGAAATTCTCTTGTCCAAAATCATCCACTGTGCCTGCCTCCATCTGGCGGTGAGTCATCAACTTCCTGACCCACCCCCTCTCCCACCTGAAAGGAGATATCAGGTCTTGGTCCAGCACTCGATATTTTATAAAAATAAAACTATTATTTGATAAATAAAACTGAACATATTCCCCACAGAGTTCATCAGCAGAGCACAGAGGTTCCCAGTGGCCGGTCTGCCCGGGAGAATCAAACAAACCTGGACTCCATATTTACTGTGTGTAAATGTACTAAAACAACTACTACAACTGTAAATACTAGGCCACCGTTTTGGTCTTAGCTGTCTTGATGCTGCTCTGTAGACCAGCAGGATTTCAGTCACAGATGATCTGATGAAGAGTTCTATGAGTTAAAGTTCACATTTTATTCTGCTCCAGCTGCTGGAGGAGAACATCATCAGTTTGGTGAAGAATGAGCTGAGAAAGATCCAGAAGGTCCCTAGTCAAGATTACCCAGAATGCTTAGAGAGTCAGAGAGAGGATGGGGTGGTGGAAGGTGAGGATGAAGAGCAGAAGGGGAGCAGCAGAGAGATATTTCTAAAAAATAACACTGAACTTCCTGAGGAGACTGAGGCAGGAGGAGCTGGCCGACTGTTTGCAGAGCAGTAAGAGGATTTTAACAGCTTTAACATGTTGGAAAAAGGAAATGGAGGAAACATGGGAGTGATTTACATTTTCAAACTCTGCAGTAAATATGCTGCACACATCTCTATCAGATCTATGAATCTGTATGAGCTGAAAACAGTGACAAACTGTTCATAGCTGTTGTGCTGAACTAATCTCATGGAGACAGAAAATATTTACGTCAAAAAGTTTACATTTTCCAGATTTACTGGGGAATTCACTTATAATTTACATATTCTCGTTTCCTCATTCAGTGACTCTTGCTCCAGTTTGTCGACGTAAACTCAAATCTAAGCTGAAGCAGAAGTTCCAGTGTGTGTTTGGGAGGATTTCAAAAGCAGGAAACCCAACCCTTCTGAATCAGATCTACACGGAGCTCTACATCACAGAGGGAGGGAGCGGAGGGGTCAATGAAGAACATGAGGTCAGACAGATTGAAACAGCATCCAGGAAACCAGCCAGACCAGAAACAACAGTCAGACAGGAAGACTTCTTTAAGCCTCACCTGGAGGAGATGTACCAATCAGAACAGTGGTGACAAAGGGAGTGGCTGGCATTGGGAAAACAGTCTTAACACAGAAGTTCACTCTGGACTGGGCTGAAGACAAAGCCAACCAGGACATACAGTTCACGTTTCCGTTCACCTTCAGAGAGCTGAATGTGCTGAAGGAGAAAAAGTTCAGCTTGGTGGAACTGGTTCATCACTTCTTCAATGAAACCAAAGAAGCAGGAATCTGCAGGTTTGAGGAGTTCCAGGACGAGTGTCGAACTCCTCTGGAATTTAGAAGAATCCACTTCCGAATGAGCTGAATGATGGTTCTCTAGTGGAGCAGATCCAACAGTCCCTGAGATCAGGAAGTCTCTCTGCAGGTAAACTCTCTCCTGCTCAATGGTCAGCTCTGGGCTTCATCTTACTGTCGTCGGAAAAAGATCTGGACGTGTTTGACCTGAAGAAATACTCTGCTTCAGAGGAGGCTCTTCTGAGGCTGCTGCCAGTGGTCAGAGCCTCCACCAAAGTTCTGTAGGTGGATGAACAGAATGATATAACAACAAAGTGAAATTTGTTTGATACTAGTTTAACCAAAACGCGTTCTTCATCACTTATTTTTCTTTCAGGATGAGTGACTGTAACCTCCCAGAGAGAGGATGTGGAGCTCTGCCCTCAGCTCCCAGTCCCCCAGTCTGAGAGAGCTGGACCTGAGTAACAACGACCTGCAGGATTCAGGAGTGAAGCACCGGTCTGCTGGACTGGAGAGTCCACAGTGTAAACTGGAAACTCTCTGATTGCCTGACTGTGACAGACGTGTCATCATCATAAAAAATGCTCCGACGCACCTATACTAGAGGGGAGGTACCAACCATGCACATAACTTTACTCATTCTTTCACAACAGCAAACTGTAATCTACTGGAAACTGTAGAAACACAAGAGAAGAGAGACAATAATGATCAGAGCAAAATCAGCAGCTGCAGCAGAGAAGAAGCTGCCGATTTAATGCCCCCCCTCGGCGACCACAGTAAGTGTCCCAAATCAAACACCCCTGCCATGTTGCGTGACCAACAGGTGCTTGCTGGGTCTGGCTAAACAGTCCTTGTACATTTAGGCAGTTCGTTCATTCATTTTAAACCAAAAACTGAGCCGTTTTTCCATTTCTATTGTCAGAATCCAAAAACAAAAAACGAGGAAACCAAATTTGAAAAGCCATCCAAATGTGGTGTTGGCAAATCCCTTTTTTAATTGTTCCTTCATGAATTTAATCATGAAGAAAGCCAGAAAGGTGACACGGAAGTAAAAGTAAATATTTCAGGGTAAAAGCCAAGAGTTTAGAATGTTAATGTTGGAAGATGGATGGATGTTATTACAGTAATTCGTCGTAATCCATTAGGCTACTGCCCAAAACTGGTCCTGAACAATAGTCTAATGGTCTGTAACAGTAGTTCACAAAGTGGGGCCCCGGAACCCAAGGGCTTTTAGGGACTTCCAGGGGGTCCACAAAAAATGGGAAATATATATAAGATATATATGATTTAAAATATAACAACTACTATTCTGTTCATAGGTTTCACACCCGTCGCTGTCACCTGTCCACCTACGGTAGGATACTCTATAACACTGATCAATTCTACCAGCTGTTGATTTAATCGATTTAATTAAATGATGAAAAACTATTATTTGAATAAATAATAGTGTAATATAAACTGAACTTTAAAGCGAAAGAGCAGCTTTACTGGTCCCCTCCATCCTCCCTCCATCATCCTCATCCATTACTGAATTAAGGTGGTTAATATTGCAGAGATCCACATCATCTGAAAAAATCATCACAGTTTTGCTGACTTCTTATGGTGAAACCACAAAAAGTTTACGTCTCTTTTTTCCCCGAAGAAAGTTTCGGGGAATTCAGAGGAAAATGATGATAAAACATGATTGAAGTCACTTTAGTCATGATGAAGGAAAACTGAACAAACAGCTGAATATAAAGTTCAGATCCATGGGTTTTCTCTGCAGGTCTCTTTTAGCTGGAAGAAGAAGACGGCGTCTGATTCAAACTGTCGACTTTTGATTTTACCAAAAGTATTGAGAGTGTTGAGGATTATTAACGTTACTGGTTGATGCATTGACTGACTATCACCACAGTATTTTCATTTTTCTGAAGAAAGTTTATCACCTTATATGTCAACATTTGGGGGATAAATCTCACCTATCTGAGGTGAGAATAATCTGAACGTAACCACCAACGAGATCCGGATAAAACGACAATCAGCTTCTCAGTGGGAAGATATGTGTATGATGTTTGTGTGAATCTTTAAGACCAAATCAGGCAACGATAGCCTGATGTTAAGAGGTTTTAAGCGTCTTCCATTACAATCATGGAACGTCCAACTTGTCAGGTATTATCTCTTACGTAATCACTGAGTATATACAGGGTATCAGTAACATATTGACTGGGTACATGTACAGGGACAAATAAGGAAAAGGGCAGAATGAGAGCTTTGGCAATAAAGGTAAAACAACAAGAGAGGCATTTAAATAGCGCACAGCTATGTTGTTGATGGATAGCAAGACAGTGTTGACGATGTGCTGAAATTAGTCAAGGTATCATTTGCTGTATTTTAAAGTTATGATATACTTACCAAATATTTTTCTTTCTTTGGGGAAATTATGTTGTTACAAGTTAAAGAATAAAGATCATATTATTATTGTTGCTGGGGAAGAAACCTGTAGACTGATCCTGGGAGGAAGGTGTATATGAACACAGTTACGCGTTGTGTGAACATGTAAATATTTTTGAGATGTTCTTTTGAGTGATTTTTTGAAAGAACACGAATAAATGCAGCTCAGGTAAGAGCTGTTAGTTTTTAGTGACACTGCAATCAGGACAAAGCTGAGTCTGGGTACAGGGGCTGTAAAATAACGCCGCCCCTTTTGCGATGTTTTAGGCTCCACTTAGTATTTCACTGTTAACCTGTCCTGCATATATAACATATTCACACTTTAATTTGTGGGCTGTAATCTGAATTATAATCCACATAATTAACCTCAACTCTACATCAACAACACAATTTTGAGTTGAGTTGAGGAAAATACAAACCTTTTGGTATTTTTCGTATGAAACATTTTACTCTGTTTTCTCTGTTTTACGTTTCTGTACTTCAGGATAATCCTCTCTGTGAATGTGGAATTATGTCGTAATCTTAATGATTATTATCTTTTTGGGTAAAATACAACTCTGGAACTCAAAAAAGATCCCGTGTCAAAGTCCACTTACTGTTTCTCCACAGTAAGGGCAGTATTCCGTGATTTCGTCCACTTTGGTCCTGCAGCCTCTGGTATTTTAGTCCCAGCTTGGTCTAGTATTATCTGGTGTTCTAGTTCTGGTCTGGCCTAATATTCTCTGGTATTTTAGTCCCAGCTTGGTCCAGTATTCTCTAGTGTTCTCTAGGCTTATGTGTTTTCAGAGTCTTTTCTCTCAGACCTTCCTTCAGTTGTTCACAGATCTGTCAGGGAAGCAGTTCACTTTCCCAATGACCCCAAAGGTGTAAACCATCCCCACGTTGTTCTTCATGCCAAAACTCCATCTCCACCGTGACGGTCTGCCTTCGCTTCCACTCCCAACTGAACCAGATGCAGAAGAACGCTGTAAGAGGGGATCTGAGCATCATCACCGGTCAGGAGCAGGACGAATTTACAGGGAACCTCCTCAACTGGAACAACCTGAACTTTGAAGTCTCAGGGAACGTCCTCATCCAGGACGCCGACTTTGAGGAACCAGTCTGTCAGTAATCTGTGCTTCATATGGATGAGCTACACCTGAAGATCACGTTAGTGTGTAGCGTAAATACTGTCCTGATCCAAAGTCCACATTCAGGTCAATAAAAAGCTCCGAACTGAAATGTTCCCAAGTGCTACCACAGCCACAAAATAAAAATGAATCAATGTCAGAACAAGGCCACAGCAGTGGCCGAGCTGATTCTCACAACAAACACAAATATAATCTATGAGTAAGTATGGAGGATAATTTCACCCAGAATAAAACTTGAAATGGACACAGGTGTGTGTGTGTATATGTGCATGCACTGATACTTATACACACACTTGTTGTCCCACAGATTTCCCCCGTTACTGAAATGCATCCTTGAAGATGATCCCACTCTTTTTTTTTCAAACACGTTTTGAATATTTGATGGATATATGTTTAATTCATTCACTTTAAAATGATTTATGTGCTTTATAGATTTTAGTGCAGTGCTGTTGTCTAACTTTGAATGTTTGTAATGTAAGAAACAAGAAATGTGTAGTTGACTAAACAATCTCATCTCAAAGTCAACTTACTTACTCGTTCCGGAAGCTTTAAATTGTAGATTCTTTATAATGTAACTTGGTAATAATTATTATGGTTCCTTTTAATAACACGACAACTAGATTTGTATGGGTTGTAGGTGCATTTCCCAACAGGCCTATCTCTATACCGTCAGTGATTGAGCAGTATAGTATAGTGTAGTATGGTATAATATGGTATGGTAGAGGATAGTATAGTGTCGTAAAGTATAGTATATACTTAATGGTAATTGTCTTGAACGTATTAGCACCTTTTGTAGTTTCTGTTGTTAGCTTTGCTACGATGCTAGCTGTATTTGCATCTGTGTTTTCCTGAACAAGACCTCCAATGCAGAAGGTTTGATCAATCAACTTTTACTGGGAGCATGAAACTTCACTCTCGACCTGGGAAAAAGTAGCCTGGCATTTCATTTGACGTAACTCCATGCACTCAAAAGCTTTTTCCAGAGTTTTCAACCACGTCTTGTGGTCTTCCTCGGTGAACGGAAGCTGGAAATGTCGGGTTTTGGATGGAAAGACCACAAGACACAGGGTTCCAGAAGAGCGACTGAGTGGACGTTGAGTTAAGATTTCTTTCTTTGCCGAACTTTATGTTTTATTTCGGACGTTTTACACTGACATTGAACTTCCACCTTCTTACTGCTATGTCATAATATCCTTCTGTCATTCAAGGTAAACTTGGATTTGTTTTGCTTTAAACGTGCATCTGTATGCTGAGGTTTGGGCTGTGAGCAATAACTGCGGCTAAGTTTAGTCAAATGTAAAAATGAGAGTTCACTTCTTTTCACTTCAGAAATCAAATACGCGAGAAGAAATGAAGAACATCCGGAATCTGCTCGGTGCTCAGACCGCGGCCGGTTCCACTAATCACATTTCCAGGGTTTGTTTTGATTCTTTCATGTTACGGTGGAGAACAGCAGAGGCGCGTGATGAGTTCGTTTCCTAGAACCTTAGTGACATCGAGAAACTTATTAAACGCTCGCGCACTCGCACGGGGGCCGATGGGGCGGCCGGTGCCGCGGTGACCTCTGACCCCGCCCACTCCCGGCGGACGTGTGAGAGGACTGCCGGCGGTGGTTCACTACACGGACCGCAGACGGCCCCGCGGAGACGGAGCGCGGTTCTAACGGTAAGGACAAATCCGACCGTTGGCATCAACCGGACCTCGGTGAAACGATCGTGTGAAGATAAAATGTCAGAGATTCAGGAAAGTGCCGTGAGGTGGTGAAGCGTCAGTCCCGGTGGGTCCCTGTCGCTGCCGGACTCCGTTTGAAAAACTGGACTTTTAAAAACCTCTTCTCCGGAAACTGCATCGGGCAGGAGCGCAGGCGTTTTCATTTACATTTAAAAAATACTAAAATCTGCTTGGGGGAGTTACGTCCATACGGTTCCACCAAAATGTGGAGGCGACGGAGAACCGGGTCAAAAAGGAAGATTTTACAGACATTTTGTTAAAAATGGCGTTTTGTAGAAACCGGGCGCTTCTGATGAACCCTAACTATGCCGAGTTCGCCAAACTACAGCATTACTCCGACGGTACTTAAAACTATGCTCCACTTTGTGCCTACTTTTCCTGAAGTGAAAAGGGAACATTAATTTTCCAGAGTTTCGGAGCGAATCCGTCAGACTCGCACACAGGAGGGTGGAGCGAGGTGGAGCGAGGCAGGGCTCGGCGCCGGTCCGCCGGGTGGGTCCGCTGCTGCCGGTAAAACACCGCCTCCGGGCGCCCCGACGAAAATCTGTACGAAAAGTCAGGTCTTACCGCTAGAGGCGACCGCTGAGATTTACTACCCGGACTCAAACGCACGGCGACGGTGCCTCTGGGTTGGTTTTCTCCACAACAAGACCAGATACCGAGTCAGGTCTGGCGTCTCCCTTCACCGGTGACTGAACACGGACTTGTGAAGAGGATAAAGTTAATTTGCTCAGTTTTCTTGATTTTACAGGTTGTTGTTGTTGTTGAGGAGCTGGTTCTCTAATGTCAGCAATGGACAGAAAATTGATCTGCAGCCAGTCTGATAATCGCTTGTTTTCAAGTAAAAACTCCAAACGATACCAGGTATCGTTTAAAGAGTTCTGTCTCATGAAACAAGACACTTGAACACACCATCACCCGCGGGAAACTGCAGAAGGCAGCTGTCAATGTTTCCTGACATTTCATAGAGAGATATAAAGAAATCAAGATATCAAGAAAATAACTGATCAATAATGAAACCGGTCTTCAATCCTGCATTGGAGGTTTATCGACTGAATGTGTTTTATCAACGATTAGTGTAAAAGAAAAGTTAAAGCTGCCTTCGTCCTGCGATTGACAGTGTGAAGGGATGGCGTCGTTTTCTCTGGCACGTTTTGATCGGACGCGTTTGCTTGTTCGGGGTGAAGGAATTTTTAGTTTTAGTGTTTTAGTGATTGTTGCCCGTAATCGCTGCCAAACGATGTCGTTTGTTCCATGAACGTTTCCAGGAAATTATGAGGAATTTACAGGCGGTTTTGCAGCGTATTTCTCTGGAGGTCAGAGGTCGTGTGGTTCCTGTGTTAACTTGTTTGTTTCGCTCCAGCTGACGTCAAATCGTTGATCAGTGATTGATCAGAGCAGATCAGAGCCGACACTCACTGTTCTCTCGTGAATCCTGTTCGGCCGGTTGTAGCTTAACACTTGCAAACTGCTGACAGGAAACAGGAGACTTAACCCACAAAACTCCAAAAATCGTTCAAGTCATTTATCAAACCACAACATTGCCCGGTCTCAGGTCCGAGTCCAGATGGGGGCGTTCATGGAACGTTAACCCCAGAGATGCAAACGGTTTGTCTGAGCTGATGGAAAAGGCGAGAACTGGTCTGGAAACAACGGGACTAACGCGTTTATCAGAGTTCAGCAGAGACAACGTTTGTGGCGACCAAAGAATAGAACATGATAGAACACAACTTCATCGTGGTGGAAAACTGTGTCGGTTTGTAGTGAAGTGAAGAAATGAGATGAAATATCCGAAGAGGAGAACACTTCTGAACACTTCAAACCTCAGACGCCGCAGACTGAACTCAGCTCCACCTGGTGTGAAGGAATTTATCCACCCAGTCAGTCTGTCATCACACCGGCACACACTGTCCATGCCTTTAGCAGCTACTGATTGTTTTCATTATTGATTAGACTGTTGATTATCTTAGTATTGATAATAATAATGAACGGATTGATCCCTTTGTCAGTGAAAATGCCTCTCATTATTCCCCGGAGATGAGGTTGATGTATTCAGACGTCTTGTTTTGTCCTACCTTGAGGTTTAATTAGTTTAATATCACAGAAAACAAAGACAAAAACGGAAAATAATCACTTTTTAGAAACTGGAACAAGTGAATTTTTGCCATTTTATCCCAAGAATGAATCAAAGAGTCTGACGGGTCACAGAATCAGGTGTAACACCAGCGGTAGGCTGAGGCAGAGCACTCGTCCTCCTCAGGTTATCAGAAATGGCGATTTCCTACTTTAACATGTTGGACAGTAGATACATGTTTGAACAAAGGACTCGTCGTTCCTCCTGTAAATGACATTTCACAGTCGTTTCAGTGACTTTGGGACGTTTCAGCCGGTCGGCCATGTTTGTTGGTAACAACAGCGTCGCTGAGTTATCACACATTTCTTTATGTCTATGCCTGTAATGTCAGAGAGGAAACACAGACTAAACGGAGAACGAGAAAGAGAGATTAGATAAGGGATTCATTGGCCGGGGAGCTTAACGAATCCAGGTATTTTACCAACACGGAACCGGATCCTAAGTGGACCCGGCTATCAGAACCTTCCCCAGAAACAGACCGAAGCTGAGGCAGAGTTCAGCTTTGTGTGCTCGACACAAAGACTCATTCATGAAGTGAAATACCTCAAACCACAGACCACAGAGTCACAAGACAGAGATGGGATGACTCAGCACTGAAACACTGAATATCTGCTAATTCGAGACATTTCCTCCTCAGCTGTTATTAAATCCTGCATCAGCACTTTGCTGCAGCCCATTGTTTAGGACACAATAAATACATATTTCACAACATCCACTATGGTGTACCTCTGTGTTGCTATGTTAAAAGTGAAACCATCCAAATATTTGGCTGGAATGGATCCACAGGAAAACGCCCAATATGCTAAATCAGGAACCACTTGAATTATTTGAGTTTCCTGAAATTTATTTTTAGTCCCAGCTTGGTCTAGTATTCTCTGGTGTTCTAGTTCTGGTCTGGTCTAATAATCTCTGGTAACATCCTCACTTCTGTAAAATCTTTAGCTCAGTATCGAGGGAGAAATATTCAGTATAGTCAAAGTGATAATAAGAGAAAAGCGGTGTTATGAAATAAAAAACTACTGAATAAAATAAAAACAAGCTGAAATAAACTGAAAAGAAGCAGTGAAATAACATTTCCCAATAATGAGCTGAGTTTAAAACATCTATTATATACCTGTCTGTTTTATTGAAATTATTATTTATTCCGTAATCACTTATTTATTTATTTAGTTTACACAGGAAACTTTCTGGATTAAAATTCAACTTCATTTGGATCAATGTAGTGTTTTTACATCAAAATTATGATTTTGATGTGAAAACCATTAGAGCTGAAAGGATCAGTCGATGGACAGAAAAATGATCAGGTATTTGTGATAATTACTCATTAAGTCAAAACATTCCTGAGGCTCCGCTTCTAAAATGTCAGAATCTGCGGCTTTTCTTTGTCTTGTGTGATAATAAACTGGTTCGCTCTGGGTTTGCAGCTGCGGTGGACATCTTTTAGAATTTTTGGAGAATTTATAGACCAAACGATTAACCGAGGAAATAATCAGCAAATTAATCGATAATTTAGCCCATTGCCGTCTGTCTCGACAGAACGACGGATGGACGCCGTAGTTAAGTCGACGATCGATTAAAAACCTTCGGTCTCTCGTCTCTCTGCAGCTTCTTGTCGTCATGGCAGCCAAAACCAAATGGGGGGCGGTTAAGGACTCTGTGACCGGAAGCCCCACCCACAGCCCGGACGCCACGCTGGAGGCGAATCTGGAGAACGCCGACCCCGAACTGTGCATCCGACTGCTGCAGGTAAACTGCTGACACCTGGCGGTCACCGAGAGAAACCGCAGCTACAGCTTTACATTAAAATAAGTGGAAATGAACAGAATTTTGTTTTTAAAAGAACCGGCAGCTTCTGTGTTCAAACATCAACATGTTGTTGTTATCTGATATCGATGATCAGCAAAGGGCTGATTGCAGCTGTTCAACAGCCCCACTTGCTGGACAGCAAAAGAATGAAACAGGTACGGAAGCCTGTGGCCGACAATATTCAGATCGAACCGCTTTGTCAAAACAAAGTTTCCCTGTGCCTGTGTGTGCTCGTGATGTGCAAAAGTTCACGTCACAGAGCAAAGAAACACACTGAGACGTAAGAAAACACAGAAAACACTATTTGAATGGAATAGATTATAGAAAATTAAGAAATTACATGACATTAGAAAGTTAAATACTATACATTACGACGCAGTAAGTGAAATATGGACATATTTGTGCCAAAACATCCAGTAGCGCTCCAGCAGCCATGGTTTGTTAACTATATTTGTATTTCTTCACATATACAATGAAAATAAAAGTTAGAAAATTTTGTGGAAACTATCAAAATCAGGACATAATTCAAATTTAAATAAGAAAATCCAGTTTAAATGACACCTTGTTTGGCGAGAGGAAAATAAAAGTAAATTTCAGGTTCAGTTTCATTCTGGCATTTTTCTTTTTTATCTGGACCTCACTGAAAACTAATTGTTGTGATTTTTGTTCTCATTTTAGCAGAAATTAAACATTTTGGAATATGAATATTGGATTTTAATTTTAAAAGTTGTTAACATCATGTTAATATTCACAGCCACAGACATAGTGTGAAATGAAACTGATCACTTTGATCGTGAACAATAAACCCCAAGAAATCCTCCTGGCTCAGATTTAATAAAGAATTGGGGAGATTATCTTTATTCTGATCGGTTTATTAGTTAATTTGTGTTGATTGTGTTGAAAAAAAACACTTTGACAGAGTTCCCTCACATCCTGGAAGACCTGGAAACTCCTTGAATCCTTTAAAGAAATTTGAAAACAACCCTGGAAATGACAAATATGACCAAACTGTCCTGGAGAAAACTGAATGTGCAAGAAGATTCAGGTTTTTATTTCACTGTGAAGCCTCCGGAGTTTCCAGAGCTCTTTGCAGAGGGATCGCTGTAACTGTAACAAGAGGATTTTTGTCACATTTTTTAAGAGACTTTTCTTTGTTAGTTTTAGAAATTCACAACTTTTAAAGAGGAGATCGAGAGAAAAAAAACAGGACGGACACAGAAAGAGAAACTTCAGCAGCAAGAAAATATTCTGTCTCCGGGAAAATAACCAAAATAAATGAACTGTAAAAGTCTTATCTGATGAACCGTGTGCCTCATTTCCCGTTTTTACAAATATTTTCAGTACTTTCTAATGTGAAAGCAACAGATGAGGAATTATGATGCAGTAAATATGGATCATCACATTTCTAATACATTTATAAAAGAAGAAAACTAATTAAAGCAAAAGTGGGAGAAAGATTTGGAAACTGTGATCGACATTGAGGGACAGGAAAACTTGGAAGACACAGATTAGAGTATTTAATTACTCCAAATAAATATACTGAATATGATTTGTGTGCAGAGGGAATGTGAAGAGAGTCCCCCCACATATTCCGGTTATGTGAAATGTTGAACTCATCTTGGAGTGTTGTGAAAAGCGGAAGCTTTCGTTTTATTTGTCTGAGCAGGGGAAGTGTCACCTGAAACGAGGACAAATCTTCACTGATACATGTCGAGAGTCAGTTCTGTGAGAGTAACACGAACTTGGAGGCGAACTACTTGAAGAAACGAAAGACGTGGAGAAAATGGTTATTAACATTCAGACATTGATGTTTTGAGATCAGATGAACTACATGTCTTCGCTGTGTGGAACCATTGAGGTGATGGATGAAACTAACGTGTACAGATACATGTGGTTGGATACACGTGCTCACACTGATTCGTATATAAGTGTGTGTGTATATTCCCACACCTGTATACGGACACACACTGTATCTCCTGCCTTTCCTGATGCGTGCATTGCTGTAAATGCTCACTGGGCTTCGCTGTGTTAACAACACATCTTTACCTATTGATTTATCTATTTTTCTTCTTTTTTTAATTTAGTTTCTCTTTTTTTCTTGACTCTGTTACAGTATTAATAGTTCGGATGATGAGAGTTTTCACTATTTAACCCGCAGTGGAAACATGATGACTGACGGGTACAAACCCAGTATGGACAGAATCAGTGAATCAGTTAATGACGATGGAGGATGAAAACTGTTATTTTCTCACTTAATAGTATGGAGCTCCTGTCCCTGACCTCTCCGTGTCCCCTCCAGGTTCCCACGGTGGTGAACTACTCTGGCTTGCGGCGGCGGTTGGAGGCCAGCGATCAGTCCTGGATGGTGCAGTTCCTGGAGCTGCGAGGTCTGGACCTGCTGATGGAGGCGTTGGAGCGTCTGTCCGGTCGCGGCTGCGCTCGCATCGCAAACGCTCTGCTGCAGATGACCTGCGTCGCCTGCATCCGAGCCGTCATGAACTCGTCTGCAGGACTGCACTTCATCCTGGACAACGAGGGCTACGTCAGGACCCTGACCCAGGGTGGGTGCACTCAGGTCTTCACCTTGGTTTTACCCTTGTCCTCTTGTCCTGGTTTCCCTCTGTCTTCTCCATGTTGGTACAGTATGTCCTCATCCAGAAATATACCAGAAAAAAGTTTAGTCCCAAATATCAGCTCAAATCCGTCTTTCCTTTCCTCCCTCTATCCTCCTTTCCTCTTTAGTTCTTCAGGTGAATTAACACACCTGACTCTGGCCCTTTTTCATGTGTGTTTTGATCAGTTGTTGGGGAGTCACCTGACCTGTCTCTGTGTTCACCTGTGTGTCCCTTCAGCGCTGGACACGTCCAACGTCATGGTGAAGATGCAGGTGTTCGAGCTGTTGGCGGCTCTGGCTCTGTTTGAGTCTCGGGGACACCACCTGGCTCTGGATGCCTTCGACAACTACAAGGTACCTACCTCAAAAGACTGCGGTTGTACTGGTGGTACTGGTGGTACTGGGCAACCTGTGGTGTGAATGTGTCAAACTGTGGTAGTGTGGACAGGACATTCCTGAAAACAATCCTCTGTCCTCAGCAAAGCTTCCCTGGTTAGAAAAAAAAAAAGAAGGAAGTTGCGCCTTTGAAGACAAACAGTTCTTAAAACCTTCCTGAATTTGTGGAGTCACAAGTTGAGACATGTTGGGCTGAAGAATAACCTGAACGAACTTGAATGAAAAAATGACGAAAACCCGATTAACATCTTCTCTGTGAAGAGTCTCAGTTTAACACAGTAACATGATGTTCAACATGTTCAACGGGCTCCAGCTCTGACTGAGCTCCAGGAGACATTTTCACAGCCGAGTGTCGTGTTTGTAGCTTTGGTGCTTGGTTTTATGTACTTTGAACATATTACACTGTCCTCGGTTTTGCTTTTTAATCAGTTACATTGAATTATTTGACCTTCTCATCAACATGGACAGTGACGTTAACAGTTTCTTCACCTGTGGGAGTGATGGATTTTACAGGTGTTTACAGTGTGCGTCTCTTCTTCGTCTTCTTCCTCTTTGTCTTTTCCTTCTCCTCCTTCTTCTTCTCCTTCTTCTTCTTCTCCTTCTTCTTCTTCTTCTTATTTTCAGATAACAGTGCAGCCCAAACCGTTAAAGGTACAAATGTGAATTTTCAGAGTTGGTCCCAGAGAGAAAAAATGTTACCACACACACAAATTCCCCATGTCAACCGTAAGGTGACCTGACGATAAAGGGATATGTGTTGGGTTCATATTCCACAAATTCAGATACTTTACATTCATGTGTTTCTAACGCAGAGCCGATGGTATAAATAAATAACTCTGACATTTAGTGACACTGTGGCGGAATTTTTCTCTTGGCTGAGCAGTGCCTTGTTAAAATGTCACCTGTTCCACTCTGTCCTCCGGTGCTGTCAGACGAAATATGGAGAAATTCTGTTTTTAAACGACGCCATTTCTCAGCTTTCCATGGTGCCGTGCTGCCAGCTAGTGTCAGTGCAGAGTGTAGACTCACAGTAGACGCTACATGGCAGCAGAACACCGCCGGCTTCTGAGCGGAACCTTTGGTTCCGAGTTGTGTCGCTGGCTTGGACCCAGTCTACCTTCAGTCTAGTTCTTCTTTAGTTTTACTCGGCCTTGTTATTTGCTTTCTAGTGGATTTTTTGTTTGTCTATATGGCAAAAACTATGAAGGAGAACAATATTCTAATCATTTTTTGTTTATGTGACAAAGCTGTGAATGCAGCCAGAGTCTAAACGCTCTCACGGCAGAAGTCACTGCTGCATTATTTTGTAATATCAGAGGTGGAAAGTAACTAAGTACATTTACTCAAGTAAGTATTTCTGATTGATGGTACTTTATACTTTTACTCCGCTGTATTTCATAACTAAAACTATAGTAACTAGTTACTTTAATTTATCAAACAATACATATGATGAGCAAGCTTATGAAACATAATACATTATTAGAGATTAAAGGCCTTGCATACACACACAGGTGTTTTCAGTTCTGTGACTGATGAGAGCTGGTCAGCGTGGAGCTGAGTTGGGCTCAGGAGAGCTCCTAAAATCCTGAAACATTTCTGTTTTTCATCTTGTTATAAAAGATAATAACGTGCCTGCACAAAATAGTATCTCATGGACGTAAGATCTAAAGAAAGACAAAACAACGTCGTCTTTCAGGACCGTGGGGACTCCGTGATTCTATGAAAGGGGACATTTTGCATAACTAGGACTTTTACTTTGGACACTTTCAGTGCATTTTGGGGGTAATACCCCTGTGCTTTTTATTCAAGTAGTATTTTTAATTGCAGGACTTTTACTTGTAAGAGAGTGTTTCTACTGGGGCGGCACGGTGGCGCAGTGACCAGCACTGGCGTCTGGGTTTGAACCCCGGTTCGGCCGGGCGTTTCTGTGTGGAGTTAGTTACCCCACCTCACGCCCAATGTCAGCGGGGATTGGCTCCAGCCCCCACCCCCACCCCCATGACGCTCAAAGGATAAGCAGTGTAGCTAATGGATGGATGGACGTATTTCCACTGCTATTTTCATTTAAGTGAAGGATCTGAATACTTCTTCCAAACCTGTTTGATTTCTATAAACTGGACCAGACTGAAGTGAAGACTATGACGCAGCTCTGAAACATTCGTTTTGTTCAGTTATCAGGGAGTGTGTAACAGCAGGATGTGATTGCAGATAAAACTCAGAACAAACACCTCATGTCAGTTTTAGGTGCTAGGCATGTTCCTGACGTCGACTTTGCCCAGGCTTGTTTTCATTTGCTATGAGCCCTGAACTGAGGCATGATGGCATGTGATTCCTAACTGTCATCATGTGGGCAGGAACTTACCTGTCTGTCCTTCCTCCAGAAAAACAAAAAAATGTCTCTTCCATAAATACGAAAAACATCTGGTGTCCTGTAACCTGAACAGAGGAGACTAGAATAAACAAGTCCTTTCAGAAAAACATTCCTGAGGTGTATTCATGTGTGCTGCGGTTCCTCTGAAAAACACCCTTACCATTTAGAAATATTATAACCTGTACATCCTAATGAAGCTGTATGTTCTTCTATGAATGTCTAAATATTTAAAATAAAATCCTCCTTTCAAACTTCAGATGAATCAGCTGTTTAATAGGACAAGACAGAAAAACAGAAAAAATCTGAGAGCTTTTATTTCAGTTCAATGAGTCTTGTCTCAGATTTAAAGTTGAAAACTTAGTTGAAAAATGTGATTGTGTTTTGGTGGATATATAAACGTCTCTGAGTTTTTGATTTTGCTCTGTTTGTATTCAGAGTCTGAAGAAGCAGCAGTATCGCTTCAGTGTGATCATGAACGAGCTTCATGGCACCGATAACGTCACGTACATGGTGACGCTGATGAGCGTTGTCAACGTACTCGTGTTGGGACAAGAGGACCTGAGGAAGAGGGACCGACTGCGACAGGAGTTCATCGGTACGACGAATCCATCAATACAACGCCGATAATACTGATGTTACTGACTGGAATAGTGATACCAACAGCAATATCACTATTATTTACAGAAAGAATAGCAAAAGTAACAGCAGAAGCACTAATCATGAGATCCATTATGTTGATATTACAGACAATAATATAATGGCAACAACACCGATAAAAACCCTAATATTGAAAATAACTACAATAATACTGGTATTACAAACTTTATTAATGATAGTAACAACAGTCAAACTGGTAACTGATAAGAAAATGTGCTGAAGAATTATAAAGAGTTGAAAATCATAGCACTGTTTGTAGGGTTTGTAAACGATAAAATGACGAAGGGGAACGTACAAAGGTTCTAGGAGTTGAAGTGCAATGAATAAAAAGAGTTGAGATGGGAGATCAAATGAAAGTACTGACATCAGCTCAAAACTCCTGACAGAAGCTGAACCGTTTGAACTGAAATGAGCTGAAATGTACTCAAAGCGATTGAGGTGAGAATCTCGAGTTTTGTGTTTCACTGAGAAACATGTTGTTACAGGACTGCAGCTGCTGGACCTGCTGCCCAGACTGAGGTACTGAGTTTATTTTTACCTTTAACACATCTCTTTAACCATCAGTAATCAATATGTGTCCATCAGTTTGTGATGTGTCTGCGTCTCCAGGGAGACGGAGGACGAGGACCTGAATATCCAGTGTGATGCGTTTGAGGATTCTCTGACGTTGGACAAGGAGGAAATGGAGAAGCTGTACGGAGGGATTGACATGAGCAGCCATCAGCAGCTCTTCACCTCCCTCTTCACCAAGGTAACCACACCTGTAACTCCTCCTCCTCCACCTTCAACATGTTCACATTTACTCCAACATCCTCATCTCGCTCTTTAGTAAGGTAAGATTCACTTATACCTCAAAACCCACCTTTAACACCATCACCTCCATCCACTTTAAACACTTTCATATTCGACCCCAACACCTTCACCTCACTCTTAACCAAGTATCAACTACGTTCACCTTCAAAAACCTCCACCTCCAACGCCATCTTCGACCCCACCTTCAACCCACCCCACATCACACCCAAACATCTTCACCGTGGTGCAAATTAAGGATCACCCCCAACACTTACCTCCACCTACACCTTCAAAATATTCACCTTTTAAAAACTGTACCTTAAAACACTACTTCATCAAAATGAGGTCTGTCTCCATCTAAAACACCACCTCCCACTGAACAATTAGACTTTTAACACCTCCACATTTAATCCCAACATCTTCACCAAGGTAAACTCACCTTCAACATCAACACCTCCACCTTCATAAAAACTCAATATGTGATCTCAATAGTTAAAATCAGTTGCACCTGCAAAGATCTCCACCTTAAACACCATATTCAAAACCTTCACCTTGGCGTTCACTAAAGTACCTACAGCTGAGTCTTCCCCTCGCTTTTAACCTAGGTGAGATTCACCCAAACCACCTTTAACACCACCTCCATCTCAAACACCTCCCCCAACATCTTCACTTCGCTCTTGACCTAAGTGTGATTCACTCCCACCTGACCACCTCCACCTTCAAAACATTAATCTCCACCCTTTACTTTCTCCATCTCCACCTTTAACTTCCTCATTTCCCCACCAACACCTTCTTCAGTAGCTTCGCCTCCACCAATAACCCCTCAAGCTGAAACACCTTCACCTCAAACCTTCATCTCCACCTATAACACCTTCACCTCCAGTCCTCCTCGTACACCACTACTCATAGTGTTCATTTACAACGTGTATATATATTTATTTCTCACATATTGGCTATTAATACTGTTCATTTATAACCTGTGTATCTTCTTATATTAGAACACTAACATTCACATCATTTGCACTATATGTCTAATTGCACTTTTGTTGTTAAGTACTTTGTTCAGTGGCTACAAAGTTGAATCTGATAATTATGTGATGTGAGCTGTACTTTGATGGCACAAATTACTTTGTAAAGGAAGCTCATTGTCCACCTCTTTCTTTCTGTCTGCCTGCTCTCCCTCTGTCTCTCCAGGTGTCCAGCAGTCCATCCTCTGTCCAGCTGCTGTCCATCCTTCAGGCCTTGTTATTCGTGGATCCGGACAGAGCTGCGGTCTGGTTGGCTCTGGAACGGCTGGTCGATCGAGCCGCTCTGCTGGCCCAGGACCGTAAGTCCAGAGCAAGACTTTGAGAATAGATTAAAAGTCATCAGGATGCTGTCCTCAGAGCAGAGGTCATCCTAGGTCCACTCTATTCTGAGTAACTGAGCACCGATCTGTGACCAGAGTCGGACCAGATCTAAGTCTCCTCTGGGCTGTTCTAATCGGGCCTCTGTTTTTTAAAATGAACTTAAGCATGTTGGGTTTGGGTAGGCTTTCTACAGGTTCATATCAAATCAGGTCGGGAATTTCTGACCCATGAATATCCCCACCACTACTCTGGCTTACTCTGCTAAAATGTCCTTACTTTGTCCTGAGTTTGGGGCTGCAAACGAGTTGTTGATCGGTCAATTAAATGATAAGTCAATCAAAAAAGAAGTAATCGGAAACCATTTTAATAATCCCATATTTACGTCCGCAATGAGGGTTGTGTTGTCAGCCGTGTCTGTTGGTTTGTTTGTTTGTCAGCAGCAACGCACAAAAACTACTGAACCAATTTGCACCAAACTTGATGGGGAGATAAAGCGTGGTCAAAGGAAGAACCCATTAAATTTTGGTGCGGATTCATTTAAAGGGACGGATCCAGGAATTTTTTAGCACTTTCCTTAGTAATGCGAGCTAGGCCTCTTTTTGACATTTTCATCAATAAGAGCGAGACAGACGTGAGGGATTGTTTGCCCTTGGTGGAGCCTTGTGCTCCACTGAGGGCCATTCTTGTTGGTTCTTTAATTTTTCAAGTAAAAACGCCAAACTTATCCTGTTCAAGCTTCTGAAACATGAGGATTTGTAGCTTTTTCTTTATGTATGATGGTACTTTAAACGTCTTTGAATTTTTGCACTATTGATTAGACAAATTAACCAGTTTGAGGACATCACTTTGTGTTGGTGATGATTTTTTTTTCCTGTTTTTTTACATTCAATAAACTAACAAATAAATGATTAATAAAGAAGATAATCAGATTAATTGATAATGAAAATAATGGCCAGTTGCAGCCCTGCCTCACTTTTCCAATTTCCTCACCTTGTAAAAATGTCCCCACTTGGCAAAAAATGTCCTCACATTGTTACAGTGTCCCCAGTATCACATTCAGATCAAGTTTCTAATAGGAACCTGTGGATTTAACTGTTTTTTTTTGGTTGTAGCTGATTTGGATTCTGTCGACTGTCTCCTGGAGAGGCTCCTCCCACAAAAGTCTCTCTTAGCCAATCACAGGATCCGAACCATCGACAGGGCTGTACAGACTCGACTACCAGACGGTCCCGTTGGCCAATCAGAGACGCTTATGAAAGATGCCTTGACAACGTCAGCTTCTCAAGTTCCTCCCCCACCACCTCCTCCTCCCTTACCTGATATGGGGCCTCCTCCCCCTCCCCCCTTACCAGGTTTGGGAGCTCCACCCCCTCCCCCCCCTCCCCCTCCCTTACCTGGTATGCCAGCACCACCCCCTCCCCCTCCCCTACCTGGTATGCCAAGCCCTCCCCCTCCCCCTCCCTTACCTGGTATGGGAGCTCCGCCCCCTCCCCCTCCCTTACCTGGTATGGGAGCTCCGCCCCCTCCCCCTCCCTTACCTGGTATGGGAGCCCCCCCTCCTCCTCCTCCGGGTGACATCATTGTGGCCCAGGCATTTCAGGGCCTGGGCAGGTCATATTACAGTCCCAGCCCCCTAACAAAACCCGCCCCCTGCCCCACCCTCCGTATGAAGAAACTGAACTGGCAGAAACTCCCCTCCAGAGTGGTGACAGGTCAGTGATTTAACATGTTTTTGTACCCTTGTAGTCCATCATGTGGATCAGGCCAAGGACTCTGGTCTGAATGTACTGAAAATGTATTTACGACCATCCCTCTGTATGTCTGCAGCTCATCAGTCCTTGTGGACATCGACATCTTCAGATTCGGTTGAACCGGATTACTGCAGCATCGAACAGCTCTTCAGTCTTCCTCCAACTGAAACCAAAACCAGAACCAAAGCCAAGGCCGAGCCCAAAGAGGTACAACAGTTTTCAATCAAAACCATTGCCCCTCACCCTGCAGTCAGTCACTGAAAATGCAGTGACAAGTTCTCAGCTGTTGGTCGTGTGCAAACAGCAAGATTGAAGTCCAGTCAGCAAACGCCTTCTTCGTCTCTTGGTCTCCATTCTTTGTCCATGTCAACATCTGGTTTCTCTGTCCACAGATTTCCTTCATTGATGCCAAGAAAAGCCTCAACGTCAACATCTTCCTCAAGCAGTTCAAATGGTGACAAATTCATTTTCTGAATCAAGCTTTCATCCAATAGGAGCACATCTCTGCAATGACATCACTTTCACTCCTAAAACTCCTAAGACAGGTGAAGGACAGGTGGGCTGTCTCACCTGTGCTGCACCTGTCTCACCTGTGCTGCACCTGTCCCATCTGCCCACCTGTCCTTCACGTGTGTTTTGCCTGTCCCCTGTCATTAGTTTTACTAGCTTTTGTCTAGCTATCCGTTATTGTCTCGCCTGTCCTTGACCTTCTTTGTTTCCTGCCTCACCTTTTTTTCTGTCTCACCTGTCTGTTTCCTGTCTGTGTCTCCTGCAGTTCCCATGAGGACTTTGTGTCTCTGATCCAGAGAGGAGACAGGTCCAAGTTTGATGTTGAGGTCCTGAAACAGTTGATCAAACTGCTGCCAGAGAAACACGAGGTCAGAGGACGCAGGAACCCTAAAACACCTGTCCTACACCTGTCCTTTACCCGTCTTTCACTTCCCCTTCCCCTTCCTGTATGATTTATCCCTCATATGAGCACTTGCTTCTCCTGTCTCACCTGCCCTACCTGTTACCTGTCAATTACCTGTCCTTTATTGCATCTGTTCTACCTGTCCATCACATCTCACCATGACCTGTTCTTTTGCTGCACCTAAATTTGTGCTGTCTGCTGTTTACTTTACCTTACCTGTCTTTGGCTGACCTCTTTTTGTGCCGGTTGTCCTTTTCCTGTCACACCTGATTTTTCTGCCCCTCCTTTTTTCCCTGCCTTATCTGTTCTTTTTTTCTGTCCCATCTGGCCTTCACTGTCTCACCTGTAATTTACCTGTCCTTTTGTTATTCTACCTTATTCCATCATCTGCTGTCTGTCACTTGCCTCAACTCTCTCACCTCTCCTTCACTTTTCTCACCTTACTCACCTGCTCTTAACTTTTTTCATTTGTCTGTCCCCTGTCTCACCTGTTCTGTCTGTCTCCTACTTGTTCTTCACCTGTATTTTTGGTGTCCTTTGATTCAAATTTGACCTTATCGTGTCTCACCTTTCTTACCTGTCTCACCTGTCCTTTCTGTCTCCTTTTTGTTCTCCACCTGTGATTTTGGTGTCCTTTACCTGTCCTTAATGTCTGTTGTGTAGACCTCTTAATCACCTGTCTCACCTATCTCACCTGTCCTTCCCCAGATAGAGAATCTGAAGTCTCACCAGGCAGACAGGGACAAGTTGGCATCAGTGGACCAGTTTTACCTGCAGCTGCTGGACGTCCCCAGGTACAGCAGCGCCTGCTGCTCAGATAAAACACTGTTGTCAGATAACAGAAACAGCTGCAGCTCAGACACACCTGTCTGCTACCAGATACATTTACCACTGATCAGTTATCGTCACTCATACTGAGTGTGTTTCATTGTCTATGTTTCATTGTGTTTTCTGTGTGTGTGTGTGTGTGTGTGTGTTGTAGTTATTCTCTGAGGATAGAGTGTATGTTGCTGTGTGAGGAGAGCACCTGTGTGTTGGAGACTCTGAAGCCCAAAACTGAACTGCTGGACCGAGCCTGCCAGAGTCTGTATACACAATAAATACACTCACCAAACACACACCAAACGCACACAGCTGCGACGCTATCGTGGTGACAAATTCCGTCTACAGACACACAGGACCACATTAAGCTATGATGACACACAGACTCGCACACACGCGCACACACTCACAACGTGAAAACAACATCAGCCGCACCGTCGCTGTACTTGACACCCAGAGATGAAGCTGATATTATTGAAAATCACAGTAATACTGACGCTGTCTGCTTCTGTTCATCAGCTCCTTCCGATTGTGTCTTATTGTGTTGTGTTGTGTCTGTGCAGGTGTGAGGGAGAGCACTCGGCTGCCCAGCTTCTGTAAACTCATCCTGAGTGTTGGAAACTTTCTCAACTATGTGAGAGTCTTTTTCACACATTACTTCATATTTAACAAAGAGCAGATGTGTCTGAAATCTGCTGCAGAGAAACAAGCTGAAATAATTAGAGATAAATATTGTTATGATGTCAGCCACAGAGTTGTATTAGCTGCTGTCTGATATGAACGAGTACAGTTCATATCAACAGGTTTTATTTTATGTTTGACAAAAAAAGACTCAAGAATTTGTGGACAATCTGATTTGATCTAATCTGATGTGACGCCATCAGCTGTCATGTGATGTGTTGTGTGTTTCAGGGGACTCACACGGGGAATGCTGAGGGTTTTAAGATCAGCACTCTACTCAAACTGACAGAAACTAAAGCCAACAAGTCCAGAATCACCCTTCTGCACCACATCCTGCAGGTCGTACTGGTCATACCGGGAAAGAACCGGTGCTGTGAGACCATATGATGTTTGTTAAGGCTGCACTATTCATCAGAAAGAAATGTTCTACGTACTTTTGTTGTTTGTGTGATCAACAGGAGGTGGAGGAGAACCACCCCGACCTGCTGAACCTGCCGGATGATTTGGAGATCTGTGAAAAGGCTGCTGGGTAAACTGATCACAGCTCGAACTCTGTAGCCGGTGACGGTTTGACAGTTTTTGAAAGAAAGTTTTCTCCCTGCTGACTGTAACACCCACAAAGAACCCAAAACTAAAACTACACTAAGGAAACAGTAACGGACCCTCAACAACATTAGAACAAAATGATTTTTTATTTCATAAAAACACAATGATGACGACACATCAAAGTGACGCTGCTCAGACGGGAAATCTGCTTTGAATTCATTTTCATCAGAAGGTATAAAAAGTCTTAAATGTCACGAATCAAACTGTTGCTGCTGTAGGAGGACGATCAGCAGCTTTTGAACAAAAACGTCAATGAATTTATCATTTCTCATCGGTTAACTCCATCCATCCAATTTCTGCCACTTATTCCAGGTTCAGGTCGCTTTATTTAATGATATCATGAGGAATTGTTGTAATACACAGCAGGGAAGTGCTGAAATGTGATTATAATGATAAAAAATCTCGTCAACGCTGGTTTTCCATCCACTTCCACAGTTCGGACAGTATGATCATGAAACAGGTATTAAATGTCCTTCTGTGTGGTTTTAAAAAGGTCTCAAACTTAACTTAATTAACGCGCAGAAACCATGTTAGATGATCACAAAGGTTTGTAATTTAAAAATGTGTAAAAATGATAGATTCAATGAAAATGTGGAAAAAAAAATATAAAAAAATAGTAATGACAGGGAAAAACACACTTTTCAGTTCATCATGTTTCTGCTTGTGTGGTTGTTTGAGGAAAACACGTTTTATCTGCAGGTTTAATGTGGAGTCGATTCAGTCTGAAGCAAACACTCTGATCAAGCAGCTTAGAAACGCGAAGACCAAACTTTCTTCTTCGTCTGAGGACCTGAAAGAGCAGTACCTCTCCACCATACAGGTACGACAGACCAGACTGCGCCCCCTACAGGAGGAATCATTAACTTTTATTTAACCTGTTCATCAGGAGGGTTATTTTCACTTTTTATTTTACAGCAAACAAATTAGAGAAATCTGATGGGGGGGGCGGGCTCACTAGAAGAGAAAATAACTTGTTAAGATAGAGATGTTGGGTGTATAAGTCTGGTTTTGGAGTGTTTTTTACCTGTTCGACGGTGTCGTCGTCTTCTTCTGTGGTGTATTTTCAGGAGAGCCTGCAGGCTTGTGAGCAGCTACAGGAGCTGTTGTCCTCGGTGGAGGACAGGAGGACAGATCTGTCCATCTACCTGTGTGAAGACATTAGCAGCTTCTCCCTCGACAAACTCTTCAACACCATCAAGACCTTCAGAGGACTGTTCCTCCGAGCCATCAAGGTCAGCCAATCGCAGGACAGCGGGGTCAGCAGTCAATCAGGGAGCAGAGTTATCTTCAGCATGTGGAGAGGGAAAGATCTCCTCGTGAAGTTATGAAAAAAGCTTTGAAATAAAAGTGACACTGATACTTTCCATCAAGGTCATATCCTCATGTTATATATCACAATTAATGTAGAATTAAAATTTCCCCTTGATTTAAAAACACCACGAAACGTGATTTGCATCCAAAATCACAGCTGCTTCTTTCTTTCCTCGCCCTTAAACATTTGTACTGTAGCTGCAAAGGCCAACTCGGACAAACAAAGAGAACCCGACAGAAACCAGCCATACTGGACGAAACCGGGTCGCAGTTTTTGCTGGATGATTTCTTTACATGTTTATTAAAGGGGCAACATCTACGTATTTCTAAGACTTTCTGGTAACCTGCTGCCCCCTATTGGTTTGGATTAAGAATTTGACAGTTGGCCCTTTAAATAACAACATTAACCTGATCATTTTTGGCGATCAGGAGAACGAGAGTCGCAGGGAGCAGGAGAAGAGGAGGAAGCGGCAGGAGGAGGAGAGGAAAAACAAAGGAGACACCAGCAACAAGATCAGTGAGTCCAAAATTTCAATTCCACCTTAAATCCAGTCTGCGGGGGTCCAGGTACACTGTCTTGTGACTCTGAGCGAGGTATCATTTTGGTTTCTGTTTTTAAGATCACGAAGGGACATCCAGGTGAAATATAAAACCGGTTCCGTTTAAAAACTGTATCTGGGCCAGATGCTCTGAGGGTCCCCTCAGTCCCTTCTCCCATCCTTTATCCTCAGTGTTACAGAACAGGAACTCTGGACTCTCCATCACGTTTAGGTCCTGACGCCAGTTTGAATTTTTTACACTTTGTCTCTGAGGAATCACGTGTGTTTGTCCCTTTGAGGAACAGATTTAAATACTATAATACCCAGTAGCCTCGGCCACCGTTGCCATGGAGACGCGGCAGGTCAGAAGTGTGAATCGGAGCGGTGTTGAGAACACGTCAAAACTCGCAGGGAAGTGATTTCAGCTGCAGATCCTGTTTCTAGTGTTCACAACACACGCGTTAGCAGAGCACATGACAGGAGTTTCAGCTCTGTGATTGGATGTTTCCGATCAACAACCGAAGGTCTAAAGATCACAAAAGAACCAAAAACGTCTTGATGTTGTCCTCCAGTCAGGAAGGACGTGTCCAACCAGGACAGTGGCTGCATCATCGACAACCTGCTGGCTGAGATCAGGAAGGGCTACAACCTGAAGAGGACCAGACCCCGAGCTGAGAGGGGCAGCGGAGTCCACGGTGAGGACTGTGGTGGACTTGTTTAGTCTCTGACCTTTGACTTTTTGTCCCTGAATCTGTGTTTGACTGTGTTGTTGTTGTCAGGTCAACCCGAGGTCATACAGAAGTCAATGGCTGATCCTCGTGTTTCCAGCCAACCAGAGAGGCCTGCAGACCCTACAGAGACAGACCAGGTTCCCACAGATCCACCAGCTGAAGCGAAAACAGAACCAGGGTCACCTGAGATCCAAAACCTCCCTGAACCCTCTACCTCTACTGCTGCTGCTGACACTCAGGGGGGCCAGAGCCAGACCAGAGTCCAGGACTCTGAGGTGGACTCTGGTCCTGACCCAGAGACCAGAGTCAGAGAACAAGCGGGAAGGGAGGAGGTCCAGCTCGGACCAGAGGACCCAGCAACAGACGAAGATGTAAACGTAGGAAATGTGAACGAGCGGTCTGAGGAGATCACACCGTTAGAGGCCAGAACGACCGAACACAACGATGATCCGGATTCTGGGCCAAGCAAACCAGCAAAGTCCAGGACCAGTTCAGCAGGTACAGTCTGAGGAGTGAGGTAAAGTCTGGGTTGTATCTCTGATGGTTTAAATTTCCCTCTGAAAGACAAAAATCATCAGGATGTTTGCCCCGAAGCTTGAGGACAGATTTGAGGATGAATAAATATTTGTTGGTTTGTTCTGAATTTTCATGTTTTACATCTTTTTGTTTTTACCCAAATTTCCGGGTTTGTGCTTGAATCTTTGTGTCAGGTCTCGCCCACATTTCTGTTTTGTTTTTTTTTTTTAAATATAAATCTTGACATGACTCTGACAGGAGTTTCTGCAGGTTAAAGCTGACTGTGTGAGTCACTGAGCTCGAGCTCAAACATTTACAAAGGAGACTTTTATTTTCTCGTGAATCCTGTGTTGTTCCTGTGTTGGTGAGGTAACGGCCGTCTTCTTCACTGCTGTTTTTGGCCGTCTACCGCCACCTGTGACTCACCTGTGGAATAATGTGGAGGCCTGAGAGTGTGAATCAGGCTGCGCAGTACTCATACAGTCACTGCTCCACAGCGCCACCGCTGGTCAGAGACTCAGCTACAGCTCAGACCGTTGAGCAGAGAAATGATCAGGATGATGTTTGTGTCTGTGATGTCTAACCAACCAATCAGATCTCTTCTTTGACCTCCAGGCGCAGACGTTCACATTGGATCCAAACTCTTTAAAACTGAGAGAGAATGCGTTTTACACTGAGGTGAGTTAAATGTCCCAACTGATTCTGAACCTGTCCACAAACCTCACACTTCTCTCCCTTTCTGGGTTTGCTGGGGCTGTGTTTTGCCCTGAGTTGAGTCTCTCAGGCTGCATGTGAATCCTTCCCTGTTGGTTATGGTGCAGTCAGTTTTCCAAAACATTTAACACAACCTGGGAGGCCGATTTCAGGGCAGAATAACGGTCACGGCTGTTTGACGTGAATATTTTGTTTTGTTTTACGTGACTTTCTTCCTTATTTTCCAAAGAGGACAGTTTCCATTTGTTTCCTGCTGATTATTTTCTTCGTCTGTTTCCTCCCCAGATGGACTCGTCTCCACGGTGACAGGACTGAAGCATGAAAAATAAAAAGTGATCAAACAAAAACATGAACCGATCAGAGAGAAAGAGAACAAACTGAATGTTTTTAGAAATCCGTTTTTTTCTTCTTTGTTTAAAGTTAAAGTCACTTTGACAGTTGATTGGTTGTAAATGACAGCGGTTTACCTGAGCGGACAGGTGAGGGGGTTCACTTACTGATTAAAAAAAAAGTCAGAGTTTCAGTTTTTGTTTGAGAGATAAATCACTCCAACCAAAGAACATTATTATTATAATATTATCAAATATTATCATCTGTATCCTGCGCATTTTCATTCAGTTCTCAGCTTATTCCATTCATCCTTCACACACTTTACCCGTAAACCTGCTGGTTTTCATCCAGACTGATCCGCATCCTGGACCCACAGTTGTCGATTTATTTCAGGTTTTAGTTGTTAACCAAAGTTGCGTTTTTATCTTTGCCTGGAGAACACAGGTAAAGACTCTGATGATACTCCAGATCATCATCATCATCATCATCATCATCATCATCATCATCATCATCATCATCAAAGATTAATCAATTGTCAGAAAATCCATCAGTTATTTTGAAAATGAAATAATTGTTGGTCATTTTTCAAAATAAAAATATTAAACCTTCCCCTTCCCAGATTTTAAAATGTGAATGTTTGACTCTTTTCTTTGTCACATTATAATAAACTGAGTCTCTTTGGGTTTTTGACTCAACAAAACTTAACATCTGAAGACGCCAACAAAGACGAGTGTTTTTCACTATTTTATGGAGCAAGTGATCAATAGATCAATGAAGGAAATACTCAGCAGATGAATCAATGCTGAAAAGAAAAATTAGTTGCAGCCCTGTCACCATCAGAATATCTGAGGAGGAAAGTAAAGACGTGAGCACTGAGCACAGACCAATCATCTGAGGACGACTCACGAAAACCTGCTCAGACCTGTCAAAGTAAAAGCCCTCGCCAGACCGACAGATCAAAAACACGTCAAGTGCAGATTCACTTTGTTCTTCGTTGTTGGATTCATTTCGGAACGTTTCTGAGCTTTTAAAGAGTTTTGGGAATTTGTTTTTTTTCTGTCTTCAGGTTCTGGAAGCTCAGGTAGTTTGAGCTGGATCAGTTTCCTGGACGTTCTGATTAATACTCAGATGTTTGTGTCCATGGAGCAGGACGACTAGACGACGTAATGTAGTCTGTGACGCCACAGTGAGTGTAAAACTCTGTCAGATCAGAAAGTAGGTCAAAGTACTTCCTGTAGTTCCAGTCTCACAGTAAAAGTACTTCATGTAAAGTATCGCAGTCAAAGTACTTCCTGTAGTTCCAGTCTCACAGTAAAAGTACTTCCTTTAGTTCCAGTTTCACAGTAAAAGTACCTCATCTAGTTCCAGTATCACAGTAAAAGTACTTCCTGTAGTCCCAGTATCCCAGTAAAAGTACTTCCTGTGGTTCCAATATCACAGGAAAAGTACCTCCTGTAGTCCCAGTATCCCAGTAAAAGTACTTCCTGTGGTTCCAATATCACAGTAAAAGTACCTCCTGTAGTCCCAGTATCCCAGTAAAAGTACTTCCTGTGGTTCCAATATCACAGTAAAAGTACCTCATGTAGTCACAGTATCACAGTAAAAGTACTTAATTGTGCAGGGACCTGTCTCCTGTGACTGGTCTCTGATTCTCTCTGACGTGATCAGATCATTGATCCTGAGTCACGGAGGCTTCGGCAGCGTTTTACTGGTGGAGCTGCTCCAGGTGGAGCTGCTTTTAGCTACGTCAGAGACAGGTAGATGGTTCAGTCCACTGGTTCCCAACCTGGGGGTCGGGCCCCGCCAGAGGGTCACCAGGTGAACCTGAGGGGTCGTCAGATGATTCATGGGACAGAAGAAGAAACACAGTTCTGATTCACTGATCTGGATTCAGTTTCTTGACTTTTCTCTCATCTTTGACTTTAATTAAATATTGATCCTTTGATCAGTTATTGAAATGAAACGTCAGAAGTTTAGAGGAGAAATGGAGCGAAAACAACTCAGAGTCTGAACCATGAGGAGGAGGGTCCTTTGTAAAGGGTCACAAACCAGAATGGTTTAGAAATACCGGATTACTCTTTAACAATGTTCTGTATTTTAAGAACTGATCATGTTTTAATGTAAAATCTGAAGCTGTAAAGTAGCTGCAGCTCTCGGATCAATGTAGAGCGGAAAAAGTACCGTGGCTGACCTGAGTGAAAATATAAAGAACATCAAATGAAAATACAAACTACAAGTTGTACTTATGTGTAGTAACTGAGTAAATGTACTTACTTACTGGTTTTATAGCAGCTGTGGTTCAGAGCTTCTGTCTTTAAAATGACCTACGGCCCTGGACTGAGACATGTAAGAGGCCCCGGGGCTTGGTGACCCCTCGCTGCCCCCCTGGGCCCCGGGGCCCCCTCAGTAGTCTGTCCATGTCCTCATCAAACAAACATGAATGTGACAGAATAAAATCAAACATTCTTCAGAGTGAGACAAGTGAAAATCTGCAGCCGTCAGAGGCTGAGGATTCATCTTCATCCTCCTACTCATCATCGTCCTCATCATCATCATCATCGTCCTCATCATCATCATCGTCCTCATCATCATCATCATCACCTTCATCAGCGTCACCATCATCATCATCGTCCTCATCACCAACATCATCATCATCATCGTCTTTATCAACACCATCATCATCACCATCATCAGCATCACCAACATCAACATCAACATCATCATCATCATCATCATCACCACCATCATCATCATCACCAACATCATCATCATCATCACCACCACCACCAACATCAACATCATCAGCATCATCATCATCATCAACATCATCATCATTACCGTCATCATCATCATCATCATCATCATCATCATCATCACCACCACCACCACTAACATCAACATCATCCTCATCATCATCATCATCATCATCATCATCATTACCGTCATCAGCATCACCAACATCAACATCATCATCATCAGCATCATCATCATCACAATAATAATAAATAATAATAATTATTATCATTATTATTGTTTTAACGGCGCTGACGGATTCGATGTAAACGGTGAGGTGACGTCATCCCACACCGGAGCGTCCCCTCATGAGGAGACCGACCGTCAGACCACGTGACTCCAGCAAAAGATATGAAATATTAGAATTAATAATGATAATATTGATTATAATTGATGATGAGTTTTGTGTTTGTGCGCGCGCGTTTGACGTTGAACCCGCAGCAGGTTGATGATCAGCTGAAGATCCGTTAATTTACCGTCACTCAGCCCGGAAATCAGCCCGCCTTCACAATAAGAACACAGCACACAGGAAGAAGAAAAGGACTCAGGACAAAGCAACACTGTGACCAGCTGAAGGTGATGAGAGTGTCCAACGCCCTGGTGTTGGCCGTCCGAAACATGGCGCTGGTCCTGACCTCACTGAGGTTATGGTTCATCAGCAGGACCGGAGGACTAACCGGGACCCTGGGCCCTCAGGGGCCAATGGGCTTCAGGTGCACTGTGCTGCCTGGATAAACAGAGGCTCTTCAGATTCAATTAAAACACCTAGAACCACTGAAACGACTAAATGATAATTCCCACTATTTTCAACTGCATCTGGATATGAATTCTTACAGTTAAACTGAAATAGTTGATGCTTTTTGAAATCCCACATCTGAAGGAGGACATGAGCAGTGTGGACGTAGTTCTGCATGCGAATGGACCAAACAGGAACATATTAAATGGACAGCGCCGCCTGCTGAAACCGTAAACAGATAAAGAAACAAGCTCTGTCCAATATCCAGTTGTTTCTTTAAACACGTTATTTCAATGATTTAGTGAGATTCTAAAAATTGCTCATGTTCAATCCTGTGCTCTCCCGCGTCTCATTGACTCTCAGCCAGAAACTGATGAAATGACACCGACTGTATTGATATGACACAGTTAAACGAAAAAAAAGGAAATGAGAAGTCGATCAAATCCACAACGAAACAATTACAGCAGATGTGAAGAGGAGACTTAGAGGAGGACGCTGAGTTTGTCGTCTCCTGGTTTGTCAGAACCAGAACCTTATCAATATCTCTTCTTAGACCGTGGGAGGTTGTAACCACGGCGCCTACATCTAGACCCGATCATCAGACTCGGCATTTGATCAGATGTGTGCAGTGATCCAGAAGTCTGAGACCAGTCTCCACAAAGAGCCGGGGGTTGCCTTCTCGGGCTTTTATTTTGAAGGCTTGGGGATTGCTCTTCCTGTGTCGTGGTCCTTAACGCGGTACGTCTTGACGCACTGGGTGGCAGCTGGTGCGTCAGGAGGAGACGGACAGAGAGAGATGCCATAACAGCAGCATCACCGACAGTCGGTGTCACCGGGAGGATCTGGTTTAGTCACCGCTCTGATCCGCTTCCTGTCGGTCTCAACCCGCCTGTACCGGCTCCGCTCCGCTCCGGGACGCCTCTCATGCTTGGTCCGCGTCGCAGCGCGTCAGTCCGGGTTTTAATCGGCGGAGAGCAGCGGCGGAGCGGCGGCAGCATCTGGAGCGGAGGTAAGAGCTGTGGGAGGAGGAGGGGGAGCAGGGGGAGCAAGGGGGGGGGCAGGGCGTGGAGGAGGGGATCGGGGACCGGACTGTCTGTCTGTCCGTCCGGTCTGTCTGTCTGTCTGTCTGTCTGTCTGTCTGTCTGGCTTAATTCACCGTTACCGGAGCCTCTCCTCAGCATCAGGATGGAGAGGCTCCTCCTGTCCGGCCTGCAGCCGCGGATGAGGCGCTGAGGCCCGGCGGGCTCCGGTTCACCCTGCATCCAGGGCGTGTGTGTGTGTGTGTGTGTGTGTGTGTGTTATCCTGGGTGTGGCCCGGTTCAGGTGAGCATCGCACTGATGATGATGATGATGACGATGATGTCACAGAGGTGAACAGGCTGACCCCCTCCAAGGACACTTCCTGTCAGGTCAGAGAGGCTGCAGAGTCACACAGGTCACGTGATGTGACGACTGGCGGGTTACACACACATCAGTATGATGTCAGACCTCAGTGTCGTCGTACCTGTGTGTTCACACCTGTGTGTCTCCACGGGAAACCCGCATCAAAGCAGCATTAGACTACAGCTGCAGTGATTATTTTCCTCATTCATCTCCTGATTATTAACCGGATGAACCCGTGACCGTCGAGAGAAACGCCTCTCGCAGTTCCTCGGAGCCCACGTTACTCAGATCTGACACGTCTGAGGACCTGGATCCGAGGAGGTTCGGTGTTCGTCCACTAAAATCACTTTCTGATTCACTGACTGACCGGTCGTCGCAGCTGCGGGTCGCGATCTGCACTTTTACGGTGAATTCCTGTGTTCTCCTGTCAAACATAAAAGTCCCGGTCCGGGTCCTGATCCAGATCAGACTGGATTAAAACCAGCGGGTTTATAGCAGGGCTGCAACTAACAAACATTTTCATCATCGGCTAATCAGCGACTTATTTTCTCGACGGGTCGATAAAATGTCACAAATCGGTGGAAAATGTCTGTTGCAATTTCCTAATAAACTATGATGAAAACACTCGATTCCTTTTCTGTCGATCGACTAATGGATCAGTTGTTGCAGCTCTCGAGTTAAAAGATGAACAGTCAGGTAGAGGACAGTCAGTGGCGGACAACCCCACAGACAGAGGGTGGAAGTTCTGCAGAGTCCAGACGAGTCCGATGCCTCAGCTCAGGTTTGTGTGTGTGTGTGTGTGAGAGACCGAACTCTACACCGGACCTGAGAGGAATCAGTGTGTTCTGCTCTGTGGAGTTCTTCGCGCGTGGGCGGGTTTAGTTGATTGATCAATTGGTTGATCAAGAAGAAATTCATCAGAAACAGTTTTAATAATCAAATCGTCCTTTTAAAGTAAAAAAGCCAAATATTTGCTGCTGCCAGTTTCACAGATTTTTCGTGTTTTCTCTGAGTCTCTTTTTAAAGGCGTCAGTAGTTTAGGATGAGAGAAATTTTCCATCCATCAGCTACGACGCTTATCGTCTGATGGTCGAGGGGGGGGCGAGCCAATCCCAGCTAGAGGAGAGGCGGGGTACACCTGGACAGGTCACTAGTCCATCACAGGACCGACATATAGAGACATGCAACAGGTCAAGCTCCCATTCACACCCACAGTCACTGTAGAGTCGCCAGTTGACTGGCAAGTCTTAAGACTGTGAGAGGAGGCCGGAGGAAACCCACGAGGGGACATGCAGACCCCCGTACAGAAAGGCCCCGGGCGAACCGTGAGGCGACGGCGCTGACCACTGCACCACCGAGCCGTTATTATTATCTGACATTTTACAGACAAACCAGTGAATCAGTTAATGGAGCAAATAATCCTCTGACTAATTAATGATTAGAATAATGGTTAGTCACGGATCTGGACCTGTTCTGTTTTAGGTTTAGTTATTTTCAAACTAAAGTTTAAAGTCGCCTTCCACTCAAACATGTGTTGCCTTCACCGCAAGAGCAGAATTATGTCCATGCCGCATGGATGGATCACTGACCCAGCGGACCGACCACAAAGAGACAAAATACGACCTCGAAAAGACAGAAAATGGCAGAAAACGACCACAGAGACTCAAAAGTGGTGGAAAGTAACTTAGTACATTTACTCAAGTATTGTACCTAAGCACAGTTTTGATGTACCTTCCGTGAGTGTTTCCATTTGATACTGCTTTATACTTCTACTCCACTACAGTTTAACATTGTACTTTTTACTGCTCTATGTTTATATGACAGCTGCAGTCACTCTGCAGATTCGGATTATTCAAATAAAATATAATCAACAAATAATTAAGGATGTGTTTTTCTAGATTAAACTCCAGAGTATAAAGTCATTAAAATTACCTTCACCTTCACCAGCTGGAACCTTAAAGTGATGAACACATGAATGCATCAATAATTATAATCTAATTATAGAATGTACATTATTCTGCATTATGAGTACCACTTTTGGTACTTTAAGTATAATTTGATGCTCATACTTTTTACTCAAGTAATATTGTGAGTGCAGGACTTCGACTTGTAACTGAGTATTTCTACACAGTGGTATTGGTACTCTTCTGTAAGTAAGAGACCTGAGTGCCTCTTCCACCAGGGGTAAGCTGATAATTTGTCGTGAAGTTTCATCTTTCACATTGGATCTGCCTTCAGAGAAATTTCGTCCAGGTTTTATCAGATACGTAGAACATGTTCACAAACCTTCTCACACTTTTTAATCCTTTGTTTTTATTTTTCAACAGGTGTCAAACATGAACACAACATCTAATCTATATCGATCTGTCTGTCAGACAAAATAACAGAGTTTAGATGTTTGGTGTTTCCTGGGTGAAACTTGGTTTATGTGCCTCTTCTTGTCCAACAGGTCTCTCAGCATAAAGACAAACTAAATCAGGTGTGACTGTGTTCTTCCCTCTCTTTCTGTCCGGCCTCCATTTCCCAGGATGCCCTGGGGTTTCCCAGCAGACCTGTGAAGATGAGTGTGACATCATGGTTCCTGGTAAGCAGCTCGGGCACTCGACACCGCCTCCCCAAAGAGATGATCTTTGTGGGCCGAGAGGACTGTGAGCTCATGCTACAGGTGAGACAGTCTGCAGACAGGTGAGCTACAGGTGAGATGTCTGTAGACAGGTGAGCTACAGGTGAGAGTGTCTGTAGACAGGTGAGACAGTCCGTAGACAGGTGAGCTACAGGTGAGACAGTCTGCAGAAAGGTGCGCTACAGGTGAGACGTCTGTAGACAGGCGAGACAGTCTGCAGAAAGGTGAGCTACAGGTGAGATGTCTGTAGACAGGTGAGCTACAGGTGAGATGTATGTAGACAGGTGAGCTACAGGTGAGACAGTCTGTAGACAGGTGAGCTACAGGTGCGACGTATGTAGACAGGTGAGACAGTCCGTAGACAGGTGAGCTACAGGTGAGACAGTCTGCGGAAAGGTGCGCTACAGGTGAGACGTCCGTAGACAGGCGAGACAGTCTGCAGAAAGGTGAGCTACAGGTGAGATGTCTGTAGACAGGTGAGCTACAGGTGAGACGTCTGTAGACAGGTGAGCTACAGGTGAGACATATGTAGACAGGTGAGCTACAGGTGAGACGTCTGTAGACAGGTTAGCTACAGGTGAGACAGTCTGTAGACAGGTGAGACAGTCCGTAGACAGGTGAGCTACAGGTGAGACGTCTGTAGACAGGTGAGCTACAGGTGAGACAGTCTGTAGACAGGTGAGCTACAGGTGAGACAGGCCGTAGACAGGTGAGACGTATGTAGACAGGTGAGCTACAGGTGAGACAGTGTGTAGACAGGTGAGACGTCTGTAGACAGGTGAGCTACAGGTGAGATGTCTGTAGACATGTGAGCTACAGGTGAGATGTATGTAGACAGGTGAGCTACAGGTGAGATGTATGTAGACAGGTGAGCTACAGGTGAGACAGTCTGTAGACAGGTGAGCTACAGGTGCGACGTATGTAGACAGGTGAGACAGTCCGTAGACAGGTGAGCTACAGGTGAGACAGTCTGCGGAAAGGTGAGCTACAGGTGAGATGTCTGTAGACATGTGAGCTACAGGTGAGATGTATGTAGACAGGTGAGCTACAGGTGAGACAGTCTGTAGACAGGTGAGCTACAGGTGCGACGTATGTAGACAGGTGAGACAGTCCGTAGACAGGTGAGCTACAGGTGAGACAGTCTGCGGAAAGGTGCGCTACAGGTGAGACGTCTGTAGACAGGCGAGACAGTCTGCAGAAAGGTGAGCTACAGGTGAGATGTCTGTAGACAGGTGAGCTACAGGTGAGACGTATGTAGACAGGTGAGCTACAGGTGAGACGTCTGTAGACAGGTTAGCTACAGGTGAGACGTCTGTAGACAGGTGAGACAGTCCGTAGACAGGTGAGCTACAGGTGAGACGTATGTAGACAGGTGAGCTACAGGTGAGACGTCTGTAGACAGGTGAGCTACAGGTGAGACAGTCTGTAGACAGGTGAGACAGTCCGTAGACAGGTGAGCTACAGGTGAGACGTCTGTAGACAGGTGAGCTACAGGTGAGACAGTCTGTAGACAGGTGAGACAGGCCGTAGACAGGTGAGACGTATGTAGACAGGTGAGCTACAGGTGAGACAGTCCGTAGACAGGTGAGACGTATGTAGACAGGTGAGCTACAGGTGAGACAGTCTGTAGACAGGTGAGACGTCTGTAGACAGGTGAGCTACAGGTGAGACAGTCCGTAGACAAGTGAGACGTCTGTAGACAGGTGAGACAGGCCGTAGACAGGTGAGACGTATGTAGACAGGTGAGCTACAGGTTAGACAGTCCGTAGACAGGTGAGACGTCTGTAGACAGGTGAGACAGGCCGTAGACAGGTGAGACGTATGTAGACAGGTGAGCTACAGGTGAGACAGTCAGTAGACAGGTGAGACGTCTGTAGACAGGTGAGTTCATAAATAAAGACAAAGCCATGAATGTTCTGTTGTTTGGCAGGAAAAGCAGAGAAGAGAGAGGGATGGATTTTCACATTAAGAGTCTGGAGTTGGAATGTGTGTTTCCTTTGATTGAATGGACCCTGACTGAGGAAGAAATAATCATAATTACTGTTTGATCGCATTGGATTTATCCTGATTTCTACTAACGAAAAAGGTCTTTATCAGTACTGCAGTTTTATAAGAGGCGTAAAAACGTGCCTTTTAAATTTACATATTAATATATGTTTAAAGCGACATGGTTACGATTAGTAACGTGACCGGTGCTCTGCCAGTTGTGCTGACTGCTGGTCTGGATTTAAAGATGTGAGTGTTTCTCCTCTCTGTGTTCTCAGTCCCGCAGTGTAGACAAACAACATGCCGTCATCAACTATAACCCAACCACTGATGAACACCTGGTGAAAGACCTGGGCAGCCTGAACGGGGTGAGACACGAAAATGCTACACAACAAACAAACAACACAACAAACGAAGCGACAAACAACAGCAACAATGGTCCTGATGACAGAGGTGATAAAAACAGTAAACAGTACACAAACCTTGTTCACGGACCATTAGCTCTGTCAAGATCGGCCAGAAATGACGGTCGATGAGTCCTTCACAGGTTCAAACCCGAATATCTACTTTTGCACATTATGACCATAAGAGGACAAACCAGTACAACGAGGGACAGAACTACCTGGGGGCATATTTTCCAGATGTGGCCTCAGGTTGCTGGTGCTGGAATGCTAAGCTAACTGTAGCTTTCCTAGCTTTCACACAACTTTATCTCCAGCTTCCACAGTTTCGGCGTCTACTGACCAGAATCCAGAGTGTTTCCAATCGGGGGTTTTCTAGACCGATGGGAGCTCAGATCAGTCTCTCTGCGGCCCAGTTGTTTTTCTGAGAGCAGCAACATCTCTCACGTCTGACTGTATATGAACACAGCACAATTACTGCTGATGACACGCGACGGAAATGAATTTATATCGTTTGTTTTTGCTTCTGCAGACGTTTGTGAACGACCTGAGGATTCCTGATCAGACCTACATCACTCTCAAACTGTCCGACATCATCCGCTTCGGATACGATATCCTACAGACACCATCATCAGTCACTGTGTTAGTGTGTGTGTGTGTGTGTGTGTGTGTGTGTGTGTGTGTGTGTGTGTTAGTTTTTCACTATTTTTCTTAACCTTATCCACATTCTCACGTCTACATTCTGGAGAAAAGTCAACATAAAGTCCCAGAGGAGGCTCTGAAGGTCAGTATGTGTGCGTGTGTGTGTGTGTGTGTGTGTGTGTGTGTGTGTGTGTGTGTGTGTGTGTGTGTGTGCGTGTGGCTGAATAAGACTTTTAATCTTAGAAACCGGACCGTGTTTTCCTGGTTTCCACCTGTTCTGTGCATGGATGAAGCTTTTCCCGATGAACTCATCCAGTATCAGTCTGCGGTATCAGATGTGACTGCAGGTCACTGATGCTGACCGGACACAGAGTGACCGTTAGTGGGTTAGGAAAAGGTAAAAAAAGCAGACAGCAGCTGTAAATAGAATCATTTTGGTCTGATCCGAGGTCAGTTGTTCGTTTTTCTCCGTCTTTACGTTCAAGCCGTGGTCAACGGTGATTGGCTGTGGTACCTCAGACACCATCACTTCTCTTCTGCCTCCTTTAAAAACACATGAGCAAGACTGACGATGTTGTTTGTTGTTTCAGCATGAGAAGTACAGCAGTCAGCTGCAGATGAGCCTGAAGGCTTCAGAGGGGAAGAAGACGGAGCTGGAAGATCGAACGCGAGCGGAAAAAAGTCAGAGTTCCAAGAGTCTGACGCACGGTAGGACACGAATACTGGGGAAAAGACTGCAAATAAAAGTAAATAATACTACAAATAACACAAGACTCAGTACCAGGAGTCTGACACAGGATATGTTCTACATCAATCTGAAAGGAAATACTACGCAGTTACTTCAAATAACACTGCAGATGAATAAAAGCCAAATAAAACCCGACCGTGATGCAGCAGCTTAAGTCATTTATAAGCAGTTCTCTGTATGGCAGGCAAGAACTACAGTACTGCTGCTGTATTACTGTAGTGCTATGAAGGTAAAATAGCGTAAAGCATCGACGTTGATCATTTACTCACCCATTTCTTTCACTGTGTTTGTGTAACTGTCCCTGAGTCCTTTTAAAAATACCGCATGCCGGCTGTTCACACGTTCTGGGTGCACTTTTGAAAAGAGACTCTCAGAGACGTGATCTTGTCCTAGTGACCTGAAGTTTGAAGTCTTTTCCCAGTGATGTGTTGATGTCGACTTCAGCTCTCTCTAAGATCTGGCGGTTTGCCGTCGGATGATTGTCTTATTGTTGTCTCAGCCAATCGTGTGTAATTTTGTCCTTGTTGAGAAAAACTCAAGTGCTGAAATCTGTTGACCTTCACAGAGGCTGATCTTTACACCCCTGACTCCTCTAAGATGCCTCCTATGCAGCAATATGTTTATTTATTCTTCAGCCATCAGTGTTTTGTGTTTTATTTCTGCAGCACAGTGAGGGTGCAGAAAGCAGTGAGGTTTTTAACTGTCGCCCCTTGCAGCTCAGTTTGATACCTCGTCAAAGAAAATACATTGGCACTGAATGCGATCCTAGGTTTTATTCTGAAAGGGTGACGTTTTCCTGTGTGGTGTTCAGTGTAAGAGGTTACAGTGGGACGTTTATGTTTCTTGACAAACTGCTGTGCTGGTGCAGAGCTGATCTCGAGCTTTTAAACCTTTGATGATGTTCAGCCGATTTTTATAATCTACAGTTTTAGTTTCGGCGCAGATCTGAGTCGACGCTGTGGACGCTCACTGCTGATGGGAAAGTTAAGCAAATAAATTCAAAAGAAGAGCGAGAAGTACGATGTAATATGTCAGAACCGTGTCTTAGCATCTGATGATCAGGATTTTCTCATTAGAAGATTAATTTGATATTTTCCTCTTTCTGAAATCTGGGCTTCTACAGCTTGACATGAGTGTGTAATGATAATGTAAAACTAATGTGTGATGTCATGTAGCTCTCTGCTGAATGTGAATCTGTTTTCGCATCTTGAGTAGTTTTATGTCTTAAACAGCAGTAAAATACAATACAGGTTTATAATGCAAGGTTAATAATGTACAATGTAAAAAGATAGTTCACCCATAAAATAGAATCCATAAATAACACACATGATACTGTGTGTTCCAGAGGCTCCGGTGTGTCGGCCCACTCCTCTGTACGGCCAGCCGTCCTGGTGGGGAGAGGAGGATTATGGGAGTAAAGTTCAGACCAGCGATGATCCGCATCCCGGTAAAAAAACAAAAAACATTTATCTGCTAATAAGGTCTTCTGTTCTGCTCGTTTCTGTAACGTCGGTCATGTAAAGGACAAGTTCACACGTTTCGTGTCTATTTAAATCTGACACTCACAGGTTCAGTACGTTAAAGTTCACACACATCAGGTGGGAATCTGGTTTCTGTCCCAACAGCGTTTGATGTCTTATACGTTATATGTATATGTTATATTTCAGTTCTTGTTTTGAAATGATCATTTGCTGAAAACTGTGACTGTGAAATGATCAAATTATTAGATGATGAAAACAAGCTTTACAAAACAAAATGAAATAACTTTTAATACGTCCAGATAAATGCTGGGTTTACAAAGCAGTTTTATTATTCTTATTCTTATAATTATGATTTTATTATAATTAGGCTACTGTTGTTCATCATGTCTGCTCTTTTTCGTGACTTGTTTTCAGTTGTTTACTCTGCATTCTTTGTACATTAATAAATTAATTTGAAAAGTTATAAATTATTCTTTTTCTCTTTCTAAAGTTTTATAGACCAAAATTAATTTTACATTTAGCATAACAATAATGTTATATAAATATTAATACAAGGTTCAATCAAAGCTTATGAGTGCAAATTAAAAAAATAGGAAGAAGACAAAAACAGCAACAAACATAAGAATAATGGTAGATTAAATCTAAAACTTTTTAAAAATGCAATGTGAATGCAATTTTACAGATTTTATAAAGACTTTAGCAAAAATGTGAAGGAAAAATGCAAACCTTTTTTTCTGTAACAGAAAGGTGTCAGTTGTCATGTTACTATTAAAACTGACATAACATTTGTCAGAGATTTTGTAATAAAACAGCTGTAAAAGAGAAAAAAATGTAATTTCTTGGGCCTTTGGCTTTATAGATTTCAGATGGTTTAGTTTATATTATTATTATTGTTATAAAACTTCAGTTCGTCTTTACTAATGTCTCTGTTCCCATCAGAAGTGCAGAAAGACGCTCCGTCTGTGGATCCAGATTTTCCCGGATCTCTATCAGACTCCCAACCAAAGACTGTCTTCCCTTCATACCATCGTGAACCCAGCTACTTTGAGATCCCCACCAAGGATTTCCAGCACCCCAAAACCTCGGGGGCGGAGCTCCACGAGATCCCCACCAAGGACACGGACACGCCCCCTGCTCCGACCTTACCTCCCACCCTGACCCCGCCCGTCGTTCAGAGCCACGCGTCGTTCACCATCGAGTTCGACGACTGCATGCCCGGCAAAATCAAGATCAAAGACCACGTAACCAAGTTCTCCACCCGCCAGAGGAAGCAGCAGGCTCCGCCCTCCAAGATGACCATCACAGCTGCACCCGCTGAGGTGATGTCAGCAGAGAGCAAGGTGGCTGATTGGCTGGTCCACAGTGATGTCAGCATGATGAGGAGACGTCCAACGTGTGAAGATGTTTACAGCACCAAGAGCGACCTCGCCATGAACATCAAGACCCTCAAAGGTCAGAGGCTTACCTGGTGTTGGTGTCTTACTTACTGCAGAGAGATAATCCACCGTCAGTGTTAAGTCTACTTTAGTTCTGCGTGTGTCTTCTTTGTTTTCGTCTACTTTCTTTGCTTTGCTGTTGGTGTTGGGGCCTGATGATGGTTCTGCTTGTCCGTCTCTCCATGAGTTTGGTTCTGATAGCCGACAGAGGAGACACGACATAAAACGAGGGGAGAGATGGGGGACGAAATACAACAAATGTCCCCTTCCGGATTCAAACCAGGGACATTGGAGCTCATGGTTGGCAACTTAACCCCGACTCCATCAGGGCTTGGCGACATATTTAAGCACTTCTTGGCCAGACTTCCATTAAATTTGCTGTGGATATTTATAATGAATGAATCAATGAATGCACCACTACAAGGTAAAAACATTTCCATTTTTACGAATGGAAATGTCTAAACCTGAAGGTCAGATTTCCATCAGTGTTTTTGATCTCATTCTTGCCCTCCACGAGATGAACCCTTTAGATTTGAATGACTCCATGGCCTTTCCTCTAGTGCCACCATCAGGACAAACTTATGTTTAGCTCCACACCTGATAATGGCTCTAGAGGTGTGTACAGACAGAATGCAAAATGAATTGCTGAGATGCAGCAATATTCAAGTCAATGCAAAGATGTGAGTGGATGACAGTTATGAGTTTACCCAGGGCAGAAGCATCTGCACAACCTGAAATTCTTTCAACTCAATTCATCATGGACTTTAAACTGTTTGTCTGGGTTTTTTAGGTCTGTTTTATACAGTTTTTATCAAGCCACGCTGCAGCTTGTTGTCGGGCAAAATTTTGCCACACCACAGTTTTTAATTTTAGTGGGGAGTTGACTAGTTGGAGACATGGTGTTACTGGTTACCATAGGTCGTGCAAACCTCCCAGTGATTTGCATAAAGTAACATCTGATGCTAGGCTGTTAAAGAAATGTTTTGTGCATGTCTAAAAGGTGATAAGTCAGGCGTAGCAGTTATTTGTATAAAATTCAAATAACTGTTTTATTATGCAATTTTATTTGACTGTTATAACTGTCAAATTACATTTCATGAGCCTTAAGATGCCGTTTTTAGCAGAGCTTCTTTTCTTGCATTTTATTTTTGCAAAACTCTGTCATATAAAGAAGGACTGTAAATCCTTAGTAAATATCCCTCTTTGACTTTTTATTATAATGTGCATATTTGAGGTTGATGCTTTTTTAATCCTTTTCAGATCACCATCATGAGGATGGAACCCAGAGTGACTCAGAAGACCCGGTTCTCAAAGGAAGGAGTAAATCCCACCACTCTGTCCAGTCTCACCACTCCATCCAGTCAGAGCAGTCCGAGGCATCGCAGCAGACCGTCCAATCAGGTCAGTCTATCCACTGTCAGCCACCTGCTCCAAGACAGAAGCTCCACCAGCCACTGCAGTACTCTCCGTCCAGACCAGCACCAGCCTCACCTGTGGCCCCAGAGCGACCCTTGTCCCAGAGCCCTCCTCGGGCTCCCTCTCCAACTACAGAGACACCCAAGCAGGGGCCCCCCGAGCACCTCACCCAGCAGGCCTTCATCATCGAGTTCTTCGACGAACACCCGCGCAAAAAGCGCTCACAGTCCTTCACGCACAACCCCGCCCACGCTGACTCATACTCTACCCTAAAGGCCAAGCTGGAGCGGCGGAAAGGCGGCGAGAGGCCGGCATCTGTGCACGGCCACATCCCTCCCACCCAGCAGGTTACAGTTCCTCTGAAGGGGCAGGGCCACAGCGGACCCCAAAGGTCGAGCTCTCTGAAGAGGGAGAAGACAGAGGGGGAGGCAGCCTCGTCCTGTTCCTCCTCTCGCTCGTCCTCAGGCATCGTCATCAGACCCTTTGGCAGCGTGGGGAAGAAGTCCAAGCTCGCACAGGAGTTTGCTGCTGAATTCCTGAAGGATTCGATTCAACCGTGCTCCTCCCCAACGAGGGACAAGATGTCCCCTCCACCTATGTCTGCGCCACCGGTGATGGTGTCGCCTCCTCATGCAAGGATTCCCTCCCCCGGGGAACCTCCGGCACTGTCTTCAGTTTCCTACCCCTCCTCCCCCTTACGGCCTCCAGCAATCTCAAAGTCGTCCGTCCCCACCGACGCTGGACAGACAGCCTCTCCAGTCCACTCCTGTGGACCTCACCTGTCCTCAATGCTCCCCCCGGGCATCCGTGCAGGAGACACAAAAGGTTCCCAGAGGATGATGAGGAGCGAGGAGGATGACAGTCTGAGTGACGCCGGGACCTACACCATCGAGACGGAGTCACAGGACAAAGAGGTGGAGGAGGCTCGCAACATGATCGATCAGGTGAACTCACAGTGATCATAGAGTAAGAACCTGAGTGTTTTTAGCTACACAGGTTCTTGTGTGAAGCAGCATTCATCGTTCCTGATGTTGGTGGAAAAAATACTTTCTAGAGGCCTGGACAGTGGTGGGTAGAGAAAATCTTTCCTTGTGCAAAAGTGCAACAACTTCCTGCATAATTAAAAACTGGCAGGTTGCTTTGCATTGAGAGAGAGAGATAACAGATCATTTTCCTTGTCGCAAATGATTTAGTCCCAAGTATGAGGACACCTTAGGTAAAGCTTTTGTTCTATTGTTGGGAGCATGACTCTTCGTTACTTGACCAATCTATACTGTGTTCGTATTACTGTTGCTACTAGTGGACTAACATAAGTAAAAGACGAAAACATACGTTGTATAAGAGTTTCTTTGTTGAGGGTAGCAGAGCTATAAGGCCATAGTGTTATAATATCCAAAAGATTGACCAACCTTTGTGTTGCCACCCCCACCTCCTTCTCCAAACTGGGCGGTCCACAATAACGCCAAGACAATAACACAGATTGGGTACCCTTGCGTTTCAGTGTCAAGTCTTCGACAAAACTCAGAACCGGAACTCTTCTCATATGAGACATGCTTATATAAACATTATATTTTAAATTGCTTTAGGGATGCATGAAACCTCTTGTCCTTCTTGCTCCTTCCTGTTACCATGGTCCTGCCCCCTCTCCTCATGCATGCCCTGTGCTCTGACAGGTGTTTGGTGTCCTCGACTCTCCAGAGTACAGTGGTGTGAGCACAGGAGTGTATAGACCTGTAATAAATGATGGCAAGGATGAGCAAGCTAACCTGCCTAATGATGGTAGCACTGTGGACCCGTTGCATGGCTTTATCCCAGCTGCTATCAGCGGCCCCCCAACAGGCCCCATACAGGTAAAAAACACTGGAAACCCGAATCAGAACCTGGAAAAACACCTGTGTAGCATGTTCTGATCCCAGTGCATGCGGACTGGTATTCCCTCAGTTTCTCCTGTTATATATTTCAATGTGTCAAGTCTCATGTTGGACTCTTTGGTCCCACATATCTATTGTCTTTTACTGTTGTTCATCATCTTTTGTTTTCTAGGTTCCAGCTGCTCATGCAGCAGGTCTGGAAGGACCTAAGTGGGTTTCCCGTTGGGCCAGTCTAGCAGATAGCTATGCTGAACCTGGTTCCACTCCACCTCAAGGGGATGGTCTAGAAGGTGCTAAACTTTTGTTTGAGCATTTTGTTAGAAAACAACATAAATGTGACGTGTTTAGGGCTGGGTATCAAACCTCCATACTTTTTGATCCCCGTTCCATCTGGTATTAACATGAGATCTATATCTGGATGATTACATCTGATCACAGCCTTTGCAGTTACCCCCTGGTTATATTAAGTGTTGGTGTTATCTCAGTTTTGCCTGCTTTGTGGTTGGACCACCAGATGTGGTCTGAATGATCCAATACTATAATATTCACACTGGTATAGAGAAATTTGAACAATATCCAGGCCTAGCTGAAGATAACACTTAACTTTAAAGACAAAATCTCGGCTTTCTGTGCCGCACCCTTTTCACCCCACACGGTCTCGATAGAAAGCAAATTATGTGGACTCATGATTTTATGTTTTGGGGTAAAAAGGATGCAGCATGTACTACATGTTTAAGATTGGGACCTAAAATATTTATCCTTGAAAATGCAAAACAAAAGTTATAAATAATAGAAGACACTAACATGAAAAGTTCTGATAATGTTACAAATTGTTTTTGTAGATTTGCGCTTCATGAGCCGGTCGATGGGAAGTTACAGTTACGATAACTCTGAATCAGAGTCCAGCCACAGCTCCAGGACAAGAAGGCTGCTGCCCCAGGTGCCTCCAGAAAAGCTGGATAGTGTCGCCCCGAGTATCCTGATTCGCCATGAATCTTACCAAGGCCAGGAACCTCTGGACAGAGTGTCTGGTCCTCCCCGCCCACAGGACTCCACCCAGCGCCTGTCCGTTCAGGATGACGTTGACCCAGACAGCCTGAGTGATGCCAGCCGCTCTGATGACGGACCTGTTCTGGAGAAAACAAAGAAGAATCAGGCCAGAACTGGAGCTTTGTCTCCAGGGGTCGTCGGTCCTCAGTTTAAAGGTCAGGAGAAGGTGTCTCCATCCACCAAATCCACCTCCTTCTACATCGGTTCTGAAGACCATCCTGGCAAACCTGACCAGGCCCGGAGCCCGGTACAGTCTGAGAGGACACGAGACCCCCCAGCAAAAACTCCCCCTACCACAGTCCTAATCCGACACCTGAGTGGACATGAACCCAGGAGGACAGGTGTCAAACCCAATAGCTCCGCTCCAAACCTCCAAACACAGGACAAAGATTCTGTCCCAACTAAAGACATGTCATACTTTGTCCGCCAGGAGAGCTTCACCAAAGACCAGCCCAGCGACACCGTCCAGATGAAGAAACTTCCCCACATCTCTAGCCACCCCTCCATCAGAGACATGGAGCAGAGGAGGGAGAACATCCAGGACACGCAGTCCATCCTTGAGAAGGCCGAGGAAACTTTGTCCTCTCTAGACACCAAGTTCTCCTCATCTGGTTCAGGTCGCAGCTCAAAGAAAGGGGGCTCCTCCAGCCACATGGATGACTCCCTATCTGGTGAGTCAGATGTGGACACAGCAAGTACTGTGAGCCAAGTGAGTAGCAAAAATGCTTCAATCAGCTCTGCTTCTAAAAAGCGTCCCACCATCAGCAGCCTTCAGAAGGAAAAGTCCTCTTCCAGCCCGTCCATACAAGAAAAGGGACGGCAGCTCACTGCCCGTGAACGGCTTTCTGAGAAACGTCGAAGCCAGGCAACTACTGATGCATCAGGTAAGGCAGAGGCGGCAAAACGCTTCCAGATGCGCCGCAGTGCAGGGAACCGTGGCTCTCTGGATCTGTCTGAGAGCCAGCAGGGTTCTGGTCCACACTGGACTGAAACTACATCATCTGACCATGAAACTTCCCGTCCTTCCAGCCGTAGCAAGAAACTTATTGCTCCTCTTCAGAAAGAAGACAATGGAAAGACTCTCAAGACAGCGACTCAACAGGTTCTGACACGTTCCAACAGCCTGTCAGCACCACGGCCGACCCGAGCATCCATGCTCCGTCGAGCACGACTGGGCGAAGCCTCAGACAATGAAGGTGCCGAGACTGACCGGGGATCCCAAAATTCTGACAGTATTACCGCACCGCCCAAAGTGTCCGCCGAGGGGAAGAAGCTGTCCAGGCTGGACATATTAGCAATGCCCAGGAAAAGGACCGGCTCCTTCACAGCTCCCAGCGACAACGAGACATCTTCCACAGGCCGGTCCGGTTTTTCCAACCGGAACTCCGAGTCTGTTGGCACCACCAGGAAGACATCAATTGGGGATGCCCGGCAGACGGCTAACAGAGGGGGCGGAGTTCCGGGGAAGCAACCACTGACCCGTACCCGGTCCAGTGGAGCCAAGTACCCCGGCACTGGTGAGTCCTGACAATTTGTTTCCAGTTTTGAGAAAAACATAATCTTTTTTGTCATACATTGTCTTTTTCTTCCTCTTCTTCGATATGTAGTTACCAGATTGTTTTATTGTCTGGGTATCGAGGATTTCAGCCTTAACCTCCTCAACATCTGGACCATGTAAGTCTTCATGATCTAGGATGAGGAATAGAAGTTGATTTTGCCGTTGCCTAGACTGGTTTCCAGGTCCCATTAATTACAAGTTGTTTGCTTTATTTGGCAAGTCATGTGGTCTTACTCCTTTCCTTCCTTTCAACTTCATGCAAACTAAAGTTGCATTACCAGTAGGTTTTTTACAATCTCCTGCCTCGTGGTATCATTCAATATCATTGCCGATAACATTGCTGAGTTTGGGCACAGACACCACAGTGATATTTTTTCAATACCTTATGGACATCACACACTCGCACCCATTGTATTCATCGTAAGTCCACACACCAGCAGCATTGTGGGTTTTTGTGCACCAACTCATTGGGATACGTCATTGTCCTTTTTCCCAGCATCAGCTGATGAGAAAGGCAGCATTCTTAATCAGATCCGCACTTCCCGGCTGATGTACCTTGACAACTTCTTTGCGTATTGCATGTCTGGTATTTGCTACAGCCGTCAAATGATACGACTCTATGTGACGTCACTGATGTGTATTGCTCTTTCTTTTGAGAAATGGAAAATTGCTCTTGTACAAAACGATTTTCTTCGAACAAAAGAAGCCAAAGTGGTTAAATGTTAATACAAGCAAGTCGTACGAGAACTTTGCCATAAAAAATTCAGTCTAAATCTGAAGAAATGATGATTTAAATCAGGAACTATCATATCAAAGAATAAGTTCACAAGATAACCAGTCTGACCAGCCATATAGTCAGTGCTATGGACACATTTCGATAGGTAAAAAAGCATTTTTATCCAAATTGCGATTCCCTCTGATGAACATACGTGTTTTTTGTGGTCAGTTAACTCTCAACCAGTAATAGCACAACAGCTGAGCACAATATTTAACTACTGCATTAGAGGTTCATTTAAACCAGGTTTTGTTTTAGTATTCTGTTGGAAATATCTGCCCTTTAACTATCATTGTGGATCACATCAAATTTCAGTCCCTAGTAGGTTACTGCTGTCGAGCCCATGGTGTCTGCTGCTGTTACCATAGAAACACTGCTTCACAGCATCAGTCTCCATCATCCTCAGTTATGGCTGGAATTAGGATGTGACTGTGCTTCAGTGTATAAATCCATATCCTTGCTGTAACTAAGGGCAAATAACAAAGCAGTATTATGAAGTGGTGAATTCATTGTAGTAAATTCCCTGTTGGTCTCTGAACCATCACAAACCTTAGAGTTTTATCATATTCAGAACAAAATTCAATTTCATTCTGCTCCTGAATTAACAAAAAGTAAATTGATTCAATCGTCTGAATGTATTCAACAAGTTCTTTAAAGGTCAACTTTTCAGCTGCACAGCAATAGAGTCTGAAGGTCTCTGATTGGATGTTTCTTGCAGCAAAGCTCTCTGGGGGTCGTAGTTGACTTTTCTCCTAAAGTTGTTTCGCAATGAGTCTTTGACCTTTGACTTTTTTTCAGTGAAGCTCAATTTTTCTAGCTTAGTGTCTCGCTGTGTGTCCTGATGATTCATCCAGGAGAGTTGCACTTCCATCACAGTGTAGAAATGATCCAACAGACAGACAGCAGGTGAAATTAATCTAAATTAAAATATTCACAGGTTCCCGTCGCAGACAGAAAGGCTCAGACTTCTCTTCATCCTCTGAGGAAGAATACGAAACAAGTGCTGATACTGCTAAAGCCAAACGCTCTTCCCATCCCTCGACCTCTGCCCTTACTCCCCGTGGCCACCGGACGGCCGCCACTCGATCTAAGTCTGTTTCCCTGGAGACAGAGGAGGACGAAGACCAGAACGAGGTCGACCCCTACCAGAACTGGTCCACGCACAGTGCAGAGATCGCCAAGTAAAAAAAAAAGAAATATCTACAGTACATGTACATTTAATCCAAACTGTCGGTGTTTGGTACCAGGTCACTCAAACCTCCATGTTGACCTTTTGTTTGTGTTTCTCACCCAGGCTCAGTCAGGACCTGGCCAAAGATCTGGCCATCCTGGCAAAAGAAATCCATGATGTTGCTGGGGACGGAGACTCGCCAAGCTCCGGCATGTGCACCACCACCTCACCCAGCTCACTGCCCAACACGCCGGGCTCCACCATCTCTGCCAGGGAAGAGGTGGGCCATGAACCACCTAACAAGCCCCATACCACCACAACCACCACACATACAACAGTTTCTAAAACTGGGAACACACTACATTATTTATATTCCTTTTTATAGCATGATTTGTCCATAATCAATGAAATTGGGCGACAGTCTGAACTTGTCTGTGGGATAGCACATATGGTTGGTGTTTACTTGATCTGTGCAAGGCAACTCTTATTTTAAAGACCCCCTCCAATGAAAATCAAGTTTTTAACCTTCTTAACGTCCATATGGTATTTTTTTTATGTGATACAAGACATATCATGAGCAAAACAAACAGTTAATGCCATGGCTGAATATATTTACCTTGGAACTGCAGTGAACCAACGACAGTCTGAGAAACACGGACTCCAACAGCCGGGGTTTCATACGTCACACACCTGAGGAACCAATCCCGTTAACCTACGGGCTGGGGCAAAAGAAAGCTCAATCCTCCAGCACAGACCAGACTTGTCAGTACAGAGCATTAGCATTAGCATTAGCACAAACACTAACACTGTGTCAGCCACTGCCAGCTACAAATTAACAAACTAACAAAGAACATAACCAAATAAAAGATGCTAACTATACTTACCCTTCTGATACATCTGCCAGTCGCCAATTTTGGTTCTCAACGGGGAGACCATGTTAAACAAAATATTAATGGTATTTTTACATGGGGAGGGGAACATTAAAGTTCTTCTAGTGTCTTCCCAGTTTAAATTAGAAAAATTAGTCTTTTGTAATCTTGGTCACTTTGTAGTTTTACCTATCATATCTATTGATTATGACAAGCAAAGTTTCAAAACATCAGAAGTGAGCTGAGAGGAAAAGTTATATCCTCTGCAGTTCCGTTTCAGGTTGCAGGTTGATTGAAAAGAGCCTTCATCACGCTTTGGATTCTCATGACTCATTTCTCTGTTCTGCTGCACAGACGCCATCTTATCCATACTTACGTGGGGTTCAACCATCTCAGGTGTCTAACTATGACTCATTACTCCTCCTGCACTGTGATTGGTTCTCTTCCACCACCATCCTGTCGCTCCCATCACTGATCCTAACACTCCCCTCTCTTCGGTGTTGGAAAGTTCTTAAGCACATTTGATTTTTTAATTTTGAGTTTTGTCTGATTGAGTGGTCTGGTATAGAAGATTATTAACAACTAAACTACTGACTTAGCACAAAATAAATCTAAGCTGGAATCACTCTACAGGGTTGAGGTTGTGAAGTGACAAGCAGGTGTACCAACATAAGAACCCGACCTAACCCAACTCTATCCTGCCCTTAATATTTTTATTTTAACATTTGTTGGTTTAATGACTGCTGGTCCTGTATGAAGGACAAAACTACTGAGTTTTGGACAAATGCAAGCTGGAATTAGTCTGCAAGGTTTAGGATTTGCATGCTGCTTAAAACAGGTGTACCAGTTAAAGAATCCCACCCAACCTGGCCCTACTATACTCCACCCACCCAACTCTACCCAAATCTACTTTACTCGACCCAACGCTGCCGATCCCATATCTGCCCTACGGTCCTTTACCCAAAGCTAATATATCCTGCTTTACCTGACCCAACCCTTCCTTACTATACTCAACCAAAATATACTCTTCTGTTCTATTGTACATCAATTAAATCTACCATAATTCACTAGACCAAACTCTACCTGACCCTACTTAAACCTACCCCTCTCTACTCTGCTCTACTCTAATCAGCCCAAATCTGCTCAACTTTACTCTTTCCAACCGTACTCTATCCTATATTTCCCGTCCCAACTTTTCCCCAGACTACACCTCTACCCAAACTAACTCTAACCTGCCTGCTCCAACAAACTCTACTCTTCCTGACCCAACCCTAGCCAACTCCGACGGCCACATACTTTTTGTTTTACTCTACCTGACCCAACTCTACCCAACTCTCATCTAACTCTCATCTACCTTTAATTCTGTCCCTGCTTGTTCTGAGATCTTGATTTTTAGGCTGGTTCTTGCTCAGATTTGTTTTGCTTATTTAGTAGTATTGTTGTTAATGCAATTCCATTGCCCTGCACCACTAATGAACTGGATTTACGGGTTTGGGACAGTTCATGGAGCTGTAGCTGTTGACCAGAAGGATCCTCGTGCACTCCCACTCCCACTCCCTGTTGTAGTTAATTCGCTGTATCCCAGCAGTACTAAAATTCACTGCATACCCTGTTGGCCTCCACCATCGCAGCTGCATGTTGACTTGGTGCATGCGTTCACGGAGCACCGCCATCACTGGCCGGCTGCTCGCTGGTTTGATAACCAATATTCAGAGGTTGGATCACCAGAGCTAGACTCCCTCTACTCTCTTTCCAGCTGGTCCAACATATCCCTGAAGCCAGTTTAAACTACCAGAAGGTTCCTCCAGGTTCTGCTGCCGTCTCGGACCTGGACGCAAACATGAATGAGCCAGAGCCCGGTTCTAAGCAGCGCCGTCCGTGGAACCGTGAAGAGGTCACTGTCTAATCCCACTGAGGCTACATTCACACTGCCGCTCAGTGTCCCCCAAATTTTAGTTTACTTTTTAATGTGGCAGGATGTTTTCAGTCTGTATGAACAAATTGTCAGTTAAATTTAGATCTGTACGATGTACATGGAGGCCTGCATTTACTGATGATTTTTCCAGTTGGTGAATGTATATGTTTTCAATTCAAACAAATTGCCCTATTAATATCTTACACAACAACATGTAACAAGTTCCAAAGGCTTAAAATCTTTTAAAATTGCTTGTTTAGTCTGAGAGACGGTGAAAAAGCCATGGTATTTGACTTATAGTGATACGAAACAGAACTGTTTTAAGTTTTTAAGTACGTGCTGGAAACACCAAAGGATTAATAAATTATTGAAATTTGATTTAAGAATTATTGATCAATACATTAAGGAATTCAACATCATGACTAAAACATTTTTGTAATTTATTTATTTATTTATTTTAAGTTTAATGTTATGAAATTCCAATAATCAAAATAATCACTTTAGCACTTTCATCAGCATCTTACCTGATCAGAGAGCTCACGTTTTCAGTGTTGCAATAACAAGACTCCTGTCGTGATTCAATCATGTACATGTATATGTCTTGAATAACTTATAGTCCAGCTTCCTAACTGGCATTTAGCAAGACAGCTAGATGACGTTCTGTTGTGGCTGGCTAGTGCTAGCATGTTCATGGCTAGCAAGCTTGTTGCCAGGTAGCTTGCCAGCGGCTGTATTTTGCCAACCGACTCCCGCAAGAATTTAGACACTTAACAGGTTCAGGTTCTTACCATGATTTAAACCATCCTTAGGCTGCGCTCTTCACAATGTAAACAGAACAACAACAAATAAATAATCAAAAGTTATGAAAAGAAATTCAGAGTTGTGCCTGAATACCTGCAGCGTGAATGTAGCCAAAACAGTTCCCAATGAAACGTAACATGACTGCAACTGCTGCAGTTAGTTTTGGTGTGCTGGGAAAACAGGATGTAAAGTTCTGCTCATGTCAGTGTTGATGTCGTGTTACAGACTTCCTTTATCTCTGAATTAATTCTTTCAGGTGATTCTGGACAACCTGATGCTGAATCCCGTGTCTCAGCTGTCTCAGGCCATCCGGGAGAATACAGAGCAGCTGGCTGAAAAAATGAAGTAAGGAGACTCTTGATGACACACTGTAGCAGCAATTTTTTTCACTACATTTACATTTATTGCAGCTCTGTGGTTTCGATTTATTCAGACAAATCTGAGGAATATTAGGACTTTTTAGAAACATAATTTATGCAATGTTTAAAGTGAGTCCAGAGTTGTGCATTGTCAACAATAAGTACCACACTAATTATTACAAAGTTTCAAATTTCATAATTAGGTCCAATTTTCTTTGGGTTAGTTCCTGTTTGAGTCCAGTTCCTTTGGGCTGTTTTGGGCTCAGGTTCATTTCAGTATTGAGTCGTTCCATCATAGACGCCTTTGTTTTAGGTGCAGTTTGTTTGGAGCTGTTGACATAGCTGCTTTATTCTGCCTTCGTACTAACCCTGCAGTATTTTTATCTAAGAGTTTTGTTCCAGAACAAGGCCGAGGTCTGGGAGGAGATTGAGGCAAAGATCAACGCTGAGAATGAAGTCCCCATTCTAAAAACCTCCAACAAGGTTCTTCTTTAAACTCAGTAGTTATTCTTTAGAACACTCAGGTTTTATTGTGAGAGCAGCTAGAACCTTCTGTTCTCTTTCTGTTTCATATTGCAGGAAATTACCTCCATTTTGAAAGAGCTGAGAAGAGTCCAGAGGCAGCTTGAAGGTACAAGCAGATATGGTTTTACATATTTTATCTTGTATGTGTTTACTTATCACAGCCTGACACAGGTGTGCTTTGAAAGGTATATTTTATTCATGTTTACATCTAAGTTCATTTAAACAGGACAGGTTTTCACTCATGTATAAATTTTTCTTTTACAGAACTTTGCCAGCTAAAATAGAAAAAGCACATAGAAAATAAAACACATAATTCTATTTAATTCTGCATAATATGGGGCATAAAATAAAGACAGCTATCGATTACAAACCCCAGACATTTGAACACTGAGGCCAACTTATCTTTGCTTCCTGAGAGGTAGTGACAGGTGGAAGGTCTGATCTTTTTCCAATATTGATTTTGTTCTATCAGCATTTAAATAGAATGTAAAATTAGTCTTTTTCAACAGCATTAAAGCAGGCTGAAAATGACACAAAGCTTCTGTTTTTTGTTAGATGGTGCAGAACAGTAAATAACAGTGTTATCTGCGTGAAACTTCATATTTGTATGTGGGAGAGCCAAACTAAGACTAATATAAATATAAAAAAGAAGCGTCCCCAGAACTGAACCCTGAGGTACACCCTTGGTTACATTTAGAGACTTTGATTTAAGCCTTTTGACCTGTACACAATGTTCTGCCTGACAAATACAGTTAGCTCCATAAGTATTTGGACAGTGACACAATTTCCGTAATTTTGCCTCTGTACACCACCATGATGGATTTGAAACAAACAAATCAAAATGTCATTGAAGTCCAGACTTTCAGCGTTAATTCAAAAGGTTTAACTAAAATATCAGATTAACCATTTAGGAATTACAGCCATTTTTATAAATAGTCCCTCATAGGCTCAAAAGTAATTGGACACTTGATCAATTTCATGTCCAGGTGTGGCCTGTTCCCTCGTTATTTCATGAAAAATTTAGCAGATAAAAGGTCTGGAGTTGCCTCAAAGTGTTGAATTTGGATTTGGTTGCTGTTCATGGGATCTCTTAATATGGTCCAAAGAGGTGACGATGTACATGAAGGAGGCCCACATTAGGCTGAAAAACAAAGCAAACCTATCAGACAGATGGCTGAAATTTGAGGAGAGGCCAAATCAACAATTTGGTACATTCTTAAAAAGAAGGGATGGGCTGGTGAGCTCAGCAACACCAAAAGACCTGGAAGGTCCACGGAAGACAACTAAAGTGGATGATCACGGCATCCTTTCCTTGGTGAATAAGAAACCTTTCACAACATCTAACCAGTTCAAGAACACTCTGGGGGAGGTAGGTGTATCATTGACAAGTCTACAATCAAGAGGTGCCTTCATGAATGTAAATACAGAGGGTTTACCACAAGGTGCAAACCACTGATAACACTCAAGAACAGAAAGGTCAGATTAGACTTTGCCAGAACATCTTAAAAAGCGCGCCCAGTTCTAGAACAAGATTCTTTGCAAATGGAAGTGGGTCACTGGTGTTTATTGATGAAGTGACTGCTGATAGAAGTAGCAGGATGAATTCTGAAGTGTATAGTTCTATACTATCTGCTCAGATTCAGCCAAATGATGAAAAACTGATAGGATTGTGCTTCACAGTACAGATGGATAATGACCCAAAACATTCTGCGGAAGAAACACGAGCTTCTCAAGGCAAAGAAATGGAATATTCTTCAATGGCCAAGTCAGTCACCTGATGTCAACCCATTTTGGGTTGACATCATGAAAATGAGGGACTATGTATTTAAAATGGCTAAACCCCTTGAATTAAAACTGAAAGTCTGCACTTCAGTCACATCATTATGGCTTTGTTTCAAATCCATCATGTTGGTGCAGAGGCAAAATTTCAAAAACTGTGTCACTTTCCAAATGCTTACGTAGTTAACTGTAGTTAACAAACTACAGAACAGCTTCAACAAAAAAGACCAGAACTTGAGGAGTTTGTGCATGTGTCAAAAGCATTAGACAGAGTCATGAATGGAGCTGCACAGTGGTTTCCCTCTGCTTCCAGTCTTTGTGCTAAGCTAGGCTAAACACATCTATCTATCTTATCTCTGTACTGGATTTGGGGATTTTTTGTATTATAAAATCTAAGACTCAACCAGAAGTAGATTAATCACTGTCCTCTTATGCTTGCCGTAGTAATAAACACCATCGTGGAGCCCAGTGGGAGTCTTCAGACTGCAGCTGTTGGGACATCGTCTCTCGGTCCAACTCGACCGTCCTCGAGGGAGAAGAAACCCACCTCCAAACCGCGTGGCGCCCCCCCCACCTCCAACGCAAATGAAAGCACCAAACGACCACCTCGTGGACCCGATGGGGCCCACTACATGGCCTGAGCAGGCCACCGTAGCACCTCTGTATAGTCACTGTGCATCCACACCCCCAGCAGCCACAAATCTCTGCCACTGTCCGATGATCAGTTTGACTATGATAATTGCTTTCTGTAGCACCCAGAGAGGCTTGTTTCTGCAGAGGTATTTTAGATCAGCTATACCAACTACCTTGGTATATGTAGCTCAACACTGACGTCAACTTATTGTGTAGTTAGCCGTTTGAATATGGCAAGAAAATTAATTTGAAAAAAATGTTTTTGAAGGTTCACCAGCAGGCCCCTGTAAAGACAAACTCTTGGCCTGTCCTGACTCGTCAGTTGAGGGGTCTGCAAAAGGTCTATATATAAGCTGTGTCCTGTTTTAGGTGGCCATCTCTTACAGAGTTCACATTTTGACTGGGAATTTGTCTCAACAGTTTGATAAGCCTAAAAGAAATGTGGTTAAGAAATGAGGTCCACACTTGCTTAAATTCAGAGGACTCAAGGTCCGACTATTAATTTGGAATTGTGGGAATCAAAGTGAAGTGGTGATGACGATAATTCAGTTAATTCACATTTTTGTTTTTTTTGTACGCTGTAAAATGTCTTTGTAGCGGAAACCGATTTAATCCAACATTCACAAAAAGGATGTTTTTCAGTCAAAACATAACTTTAAAAAAATTAGAAGAACAATCTGTGGGAGTTCTTCTCATTGACTTCAAGTTCCCTTCATGCACCTGTCTCTCCTTCAGGTGTGCAGAGATTTTTTTCAGAATATTTTGGAAGTCAAAACATAGCTGAAAGCTTTCGCATTTTTATGTCATTTGACAGCAACACAAACTGAATGTGTGACGCAGACAGACGAGGGAGCCCGGTAGACGTGTGTGTCGTCCTTTGCAATCAATGTGTACATGCTGCAGTTTATGGGATTGTTGAGACTCAGGATGGTTAGCTGGCTGTCTCTTAGTAAATCTAGCGATCACAAGTGCAGTAGACTGACAAAGGACCCTGAACACCTGGAACTCACCGTAGATATTTCAGTTATGTTTTAGTCTTTTTACATTTTGTAGGAAGAAAAAGTTATTAAAACTGTAAATCATTCCCCAGCTTTTTTGGCCGTATTGCCAAACCCTTCTCAACAGTGAATCCTCTGTAAACTGAAGAACCACTGGAAACTCACATATCCCACAGTATCACGGCCCCTGCCCTTACCCTAACCCATAGTTTAAATAGGCAACCCACAACATTTTCCAACTCCTCTCAGACCTTTATGTCAAGTAGCACTTGGTTTTCATTTGTAGTTTTGATCTTAGAGGTGAGCATTCATTTCCTCCACTGTCCTCGCCTGGTAAAGACTAAAATTTCTGCTCCACCACTCGATCACTGTTTTTTGTGCAACTCTTTGGCAAATCGCTATAGGAGCCTTTAGACAAAGTTTCCCTCACTTTCAACTTTCAGTCCTTCCCTTTTCTCACAGCACCGATCAGTTTTGTGTCTGCTATTCCACAAAGCTCTGAAAGACATTTTACTTGTGTCCCTCAAAAAATGAGTGGGGCTGAACTTTGGGTCTTCACCCGTAGACTGTCTGACTCGAGGAGGAGGCACAGGTTCAGCTTACTAGCCTGAAGGACCGACTTCGTATCTTTATTGACCACATCCTTTGAAGAAGACGGCCCCCAAAATGGGACACAGAGATTAGATGCAGAGATTGGCAAATACTGACGCCACATTCACGTCACATTGGTGTGACATAATTACGAGTTTCAAACTTTAAACGTTGTTCACGTCAACATGCAAGTCATGATTATGACCGGGAGTTTTTTTTAAAGCTCAGATATATCCAACTAAGGATAGCACCTAAAAACCAAACAGACGTGGACGCCTCACATCAGCCAAAATCTGGTTCAGGTGATTAATCCAGAATTAATGTATGTACTGTTATGTTGTCAAAGCACAGTATTTTTAACCCTTCTCCGACCAACTCTACAGTCATACAACTGTCTTGAGTTGTCTGTTGACATGAACACTCGTAAGTCGTAAACATGAGAATCTTCCATCTCTGCCATTCAAACCACAGACCGTGAATGTGGCATCAGACCAATGGTAACGTTCAGACGGGAGAAAGAAACAGCAGCTGATGTTTCTGTGTCTGTAGAAACCCGCTGGTGGTGTGGCTGCACTGAAACTGTCAAAACAGACCTCTCATTTGTATCCAGTGATTCAGTCAGTAAGAACAAATGCATTTTGAGTGGCAACTATATAACTATGTGAAACTGCTTCCACATCGCACAAGCTCAACAAAATTTAGTCGAAGCTACAAAAAGAAGCAGTTGCTCGCACCGCAGTAGTCCGTGGATGATCTCCAAACGTATATTGATCAACTTTGTGCTTTGATAATCTGTTGTTGCGTTGCATTTGAACAGATGATAGATTGTGTCTTTGGCGAAGGTGGTCTCAGTTTTTCTGTCTGTTTTTCATGAAGAGGAAGTTGTAGCTTTCTGCCCATCAGAAGGTCCTGTGCTGCTTCGATGCTTCGGCCGTACAGACAGGAAACAGCCGTCTCGACCCGTCTGTAAAAGTAAAAAAGATGTGATGCTATATTTCATTGAATGTGTCCGAGCTCTGCTGCCTGTCGTGTGACGCTCAGGCTCATTTTGTTTTTGCCATCTCGCTGTGATTGTGCGATAACTGTGAAACTGCTTCAGGTTTGCTGTAGCTGAATGTTGTGAGTGCTGAATGTCAGAAAGTTTTCTGTGAGGTGTCTGTTGACCTCAAGCGAATTAGCATAACCTTAAAGGGAACAGCTGATCCAACATGAGACATCCTGCTGGTCCTTAAACACATCGCCTTTCTGAATCATAATGAATGAAAAAAGAAGAAACACGACAATCTGTTCTCTGACTGATGAGATAATGAAACCAGTCAGCTGTGACATGTTGGGTTGCATTTTTTTAAAAAACTGTTCACACTGGCCCAGTCGGTCCCTGGCCCGATTAGTCGAGATGACTTTGGTAACCTGAAAACACAAAGCGCACAGCTTTTGTTTTAATTTTAGGGGCAGAAATGTTCCCACTGACATCAGTTAATGCCGTAAGATACCTTAAGACTGTTCAAATTTCAGCATTTTTCCCTTTTCCGGGCAAATTGAGGGATAGCATTCGCTAGAGAAAAAGAAATTGGCGATGTTCTCTGGTATTAATGACTTAGCATCCCAAATTTACAAGATGACGTTTTCGTACTTGTGATAAAGATCTCGTGGTGATGATGGTTTTGTCAGGATTCTGAGATGAGGATCCTGTATCCAAGTCCTGAGGTCCAAGTCATAGTTAGTTTCGGAACTCTCTACAGCTCTTGTGTTTTCTTCTCACAGGCTGTAAGAATCCAACACAAATGAAACAAAGCTGCAGTCTCTACAGATGCATCAGTTTGAAAACAACAACCATCGACTGCGCAGAGATGCAGCGGTGTACTTTTAGTGATCGACAAAGTTTACCCCGTTTTCTTTGAGTTGGAACTGGATTGTCTCCACTAGATTGAAGTAACGCTCCTTACTGTGGCATCACTGAACGTTGGTCCAGGCTGCCAACGACTGTGGACTTTTTACATGTTCACATACAAAGGTGCCCCTCATGAAGAAATATTTACCGTCAGAGCCACAAAAACCTCGGAACAGGCTTTGTGTAATATTACCTACACTCTCGATCGGCTTACTGTCTTTTTCCAGAGCTTTCAACCGCATCCCGCAGTCTTCACAGGCCATTCACATCAATGCCAGGGACCGTCTTTGAACAGAGAGAGGGGAGACCGTCTCCCCTGATACACTACCACCTGTTACGACTTTGTCATATGCAGTTGCAACCTCTGGAAAAAATTATTCAGTTTTCAGGGTCAGTAAAGAACTTCCAGGCTCATTATCTAGATTGTGTTTGACCTCCCTCTATAGATAGGCGCTTTGGAAAAGTGCTATATGAATAAACTATGTACATTTTTACCTTGTGGAAACACCACCTGCTCGGCAAAGGGTGGAAGATGAAGTGAAATACCCGTGTAGAGTGTGTGTATGTGTGTGTTTGTGTGCTGTAGTCGCAGTGTGTTGAGCTGAAGTTTGTGTTTTTCTTCCTTCGTGCGTTAAAGCAGCCGGGGCCTCAGTGTGGAGAGCGCTGTACAGATGTAAGTAGGATAACAGAAGCACAGTCAGTGAAATCCTGCCGGTGCAGGGTGTGTTTAGCCTAGCTTAGCACAAAGACCGAAAGCAGGGGCAAACTGTTAGCCTAGCTCCATCAGAGCTCCAGGTCTGTCTGATTTACATGTTATATGCTGTTTAATGGTGCATTTCATACCTCGTTTTCTTTATCGAAACAAAACTCAATGCAGAACCCACATTGAGAATCTGCTGTTTCATGTCGTCATCACTGGACCACTGAGAAGTGACCATAAAACACGCAGTGAACATGGAGTCTGATTTAATTAACTTGTGTAAACACTGAGGAGGTCTGCTCAGGTGCTTTTGAAACTGACGCCCTTAGTTTGATCTGACAGGCACAACTTTGCTATCGCCAGGTGGGTTTACATCCAGATGCCTCAGAAATTCTAATCTCCTGCACCTGTAAACAGCATGTAGCAGGTCAGTCAGAGAGACTTGGAGTTGTTGGAAGGTGTGTGTCTTCCCCTTTGACGGAGGTAGGCTAAACGTTCCCCCTGCTTCCAGTCTTTGTGCTAAGCTAGGCTAAATGGACACACGGAGACAGAAGACAGAGAACGAGAGGATTTCACTGAACCGTCGCTGTAAAATGTTTAGCAGGAGAAACAGAATCTTTTAGACTTTTATTTTGTAAAGTGCATGTTTCCTGTAGCTTGAGGCAGGTGAGAGTTTGAGGCTAGTTCACCAAATGTGCACTTTTTCATTTGACAGACAGCTTGTGGAAATGGGTGGCGCTGAGATTCTGCTTTGGTTTTATTTTTTCAGTCACGGTGTGTTCGTGCTCTGCAGCCATTGAGAATGTATTAATTTATCACCTGCCCACATCACAAACCTGATTGGCTGTTGCTGTGATGATGTAACTGCCGCTGCTACAGGTGATTGGTGGTTTGGGCTACCTGCAGTTTGTGTTTTACTTTTCTTACAGTGCATGAGAAGCTGTAGAAACAGGCTGACTAGACGAAGCAAACCAAACTGTGGTTCATATTTACTCTGTATGTTTCCTGTTATCTGAAGCCTTTTTTTATGCATTCGATCATATCAGGTCCTGTCTGACAGAATGAAACCTTCCTGAGTTATTTATTCAGTTCAAATGATTTGCAGATATCTGGACTCGTGTGTTCATCATCAACAGGATTTCTTTGTATCACCACGTCATTTGTAATAAACTGATTCCATGCACTCTGCTGTATAATTTGATAATGGCAGCACAGCATCAGTGTTTCTGACGAGAGACACCTCCGATTTGTTCACGTCGTAACCAGCGCACATAAACTCCTGATATAAGAATCTGATTGAGACAAAACATTTGGTCGTGTTCACACACATTTACCGAACATATGCTTCAGAATGCAGAATTCCCTCGGTGTTACCCTTCAGATATGCTGCTTTCAAGGGACGGTCCCCTTTTCTCCAGAGCCCAATGTCAGTGCCACTTTCTGACGTTTATCGAGGCTACATAAGCTGGAGCTGATGGATTTGTTCATGGTTAATACATCATTTACTAAAGCTTTATAGATGAGTTAGAAGGCATGAATGAGAACAATCTTTGGGTTGCCAGGTTGTGGAAAATCCTCCTCCTGCAGACACTGGAGGGAGACGTCTCTAATGGACTGTTTTACCACTGATCTTCTGACGCGGGACATCTGAACCAAACTCCATTTAAGAACCGGTTATAACCATTTACAACTGCAGGTGACCGACTGATGTCATAGCAACATTTCTAACTGCAGACCCGATGACTAATTAGAAAGTGTGAAACCTGAGTTCTTATTAATGGTTTATCAGGATTATAGCTGAATTATTACTGAACAGAAACACAACAACGATGGAAACAGCTGTGGCCTCAATGCTCCGAAAACATAGAAATTAAAAATGAGAATCCACATTCGCTGATGAAAACTAAAATGTTCTTGGGACAAAAAATCTAATGACTAAAATTTGACAAAAGACTAAAACTAAATAAGGTTCCAACAGTTTCTGAGAGAAGTCAGAGGATTTTCCACCCATTAATGAAGAGAGGAGCTTGGATTTGATTCAACAGGACACGCACATGGTCAGAAGATGTCTAAAGATGTGTTGTGACGTACCTTCACACGGCAATTTCAAAATAAAAGCTCAGTAGATGGCTATGTAAGCATTCATACAACCATTTTTACCGTATACGGAGAAAGATTCAAGATTCTTACAACTTGAACCAAACTAAAACCTCTTCCTCTAAATGTATAAATATTATCACAGCTCCACCACTGAGTTTCGTTTCATAGGGACAAACTGACAGAAGTTACGAATGAGTGAAGAGCGGAGCGATGGCGGCCACTCAGGGCTTCTGTGGATATGAAAACCGCCTCCTGCGGCCGTCGGAGCACAGACTTTATAAAGCGTTGGGGTTTCGAGAGACTCCCCTCAGACGTTTATCTGGTTCCTCGCTCCTGCTGGAAGCCTCATGGTGCTGTGGATGTACGGGAACAAAGCCTGGAAGAATGAAAAGCGAACAGATGGAAAACAGTCCTGAGACCACTCACGTGTATCATGTGCTTCTATTACATTATATATTAGTTCATTAGTGAGTCTGGCATGTAACTTTCTCTGCTAATCAGCTGATCCTTCTTCTTCTCTTGTTTGTGGCTGCAAACATCACTGATGTAAGGAACCGTTTGATGGCATCAAATTATTAATTTGTTATTAATTACTCAGTTGAGATTTGTTAGTTATCTTCTGTCAGCAGCTGTTGCTTTTTCATGGTTTGACTGTATCTTTAAAAGCCACGTGAGAAGAGATCGTTGAGGATCCAGAGGAAACTCAAGTGTTAAAGGGTCAGTCTGGTGACATCATGAATTTTTCTTCATGTTAACAAATCCCATGAAAAAACCAACACCGCCTTAAATCTGATGCACTTCAGGGCTCGATTTCAGGACCTTCTTGGTCCTAATCTACTTAAATGATGTACTTGATGTTGGTCCTCAGAAGGAACCAAGAAGCTGGAGCTGAGAGGACACAGAGGATTTGTTGGGGACTATTTTCGGCGGTGGATGAATCCATATCATAACGTGTTCTCTGCTGAGGACAACACAGAAAATATTTGAGAGCTTCTGCTCTATTATTATTATTATTATTATCTATTATCGTTTTATTTGAGCAAACCCCACCCGCCTGTCACTCACTGCTGAACTACAGCGTGCTCGGGGGTTTGGTGTAGTGTAGAGTAGATCCAGCAGGGGGCAGCGCAAGCTCAGTCAACAGGTGTGTGAGTCATGCCGGTGAACACAGCAGCGCCTCAAGAGGCGAGCTGTGCAGGTAAATCAGGTAAATGAAGAGCAGCAGGTGACCAGACAAATCAGCTCTGTGTTAAAGGAACTTTACACTGTTTTTTACTGTTTCAGTCTGTTGACTCACATTCCTGTTGAGCATTTTCCAAACCATCCATCATGTGTTTAAATGATTTCCTGTTCAGTCTGCAGCGACAGGTGTCTGCAGTGAACCTGCCTTTAGCCTGATTCCTCGAAACCAGGAAACAAATCCACCCCCCAGCTCCTCTGAAGGTCCATCCGCATGTAGATCTGGTTTGTTTCATCTGTTCACTGTGTTTTTTAAAGATATTTCTTACAAAAAAACCCAAATTATGTAACTGTCCCTTCATTTCTGCACATAATCTTTAATAAAAACATACTGAGGGTCCCTGGATGTGGGAGACACTAGACAGACCCCTGCAACATGAAATGACACAGTGTCTTTATGTTCCCTGCAGCGCCCCCCTCAGGACAAACTGTACATCTTTAGCTCCACGACTATTCAGAAATCATAAGGATGATGTTTGAAGACAGGTCAGTCTGGTCGCCACAGTGGTGCTGAAAATGAAGGATCCAAATACCAGTCAACTGATGAGACATAAAGTCAAAATACTTACAAATGAAAAATTATAATAAAAAATGATTATAATTTTTAAAAAAAGATAATATTTTGACCTATTTGACCTATTAAAATTTCGACATAAACCAAACTACTGACAGAGGGTGAGTTTCCATTCTCCTGTTTTTTTTTCACACAGTGAATAAACTCTGACGTACGTGAAGCGTGAAGAGAGGAAACCATCAGGTCTGTGAGGGGCCACGAGGAGACCGGAACCTTCCTCGCATCAACACACGGAACCGACAGAAACGTCAGGTTCCATCACGTTCTCCACACGGTTCTCCATCGTCTGAGCTCCGACTGCAGCTCATCTAACGACCTCGTCTCGCCGCGTCCTCTTCTTCTGTGGTGGTTTCACGGCAGCGGCTGGAGAACCGGCTCCACCGGCTGTTGATCTGCTCATGTTCACACAGCAGCAGCGGAGGGAAACAAGACTTCGCTCAGGTTTTCAGTGGAACATTTTCTGGAAATGTAGTCAAATTTGGCTGGAGTGCAGGACATTTGCATCTAAATGAACGTCCATTACAACAGCCGGTCCAGGCAGACCCGCCTCCCAATGGGCCAGGTTCTGTTCAAGGTTTCTACCTGTTAAAGGGGGTTTTTTCTTGTCACTGTCAACAAGTGCTAGTTCATGGGAGAATGTTGGATCTCTGTAAATACAACTATAAAGAGTCTAGACCTGCTCTACATGAAAAGTGCCCTGAAATAACCTCTGTTTTGATTTGTCACTGTACGAATAAAGTTGAATTGAACTGAATTGAATACAACGCTGATTAAGCCTGTCTGCACCAGCTAAATCTCTCAGTATTTCTCAGTAGACCGGAGTTTTAAATCTGGTGTCTGTGGCGACATTCCTGCAGCAGTAGCGATGCGTTTCATGTCATCCAGCAATGATGGGTTTGCCAGAGCTGAAGAGGGGAGCAACCTTAGTATCGGAGACGGAGGAGCCGACAGCAGCTGGGAGATTGGTGTAAAAGCCCCAGGAAGCGTCCCAGAAAAGTGCCTGATGCTCCAGACAAAAAAAGAAACTCTGCATTCAGAGGAAGGATTACAGCCTGAGAATGAAAGCTATCGACGGCGAGCACATACACAGATTACCGCTGGTGTGACAGTGTTTGTGTAATTTCTCTCACGGTGTGTCATCATTGTGACTTCATTTTTATTTTTGTGATTCTTAACAACTTTTTTTTCCCAGTCTTGTCGGGAGTGAGCTTCCATACTGCTCTGCTTTCAACAGGATCAACAACAACAACATCTGTAAATTTGACCAGAAAATAAACTAAACACTGACTGTGATGGATTTTCTCTCTGCAGCTTCACTGTCATTGAAACAAACTGACAAACTTAAGAGACAACTTAAAAACGTCAAATGAAATAAAGCATAAAAGGACCGATCACCCTTTAGTTGACAGGGTTGTTATCCACAATAAAACCTGGGCCTTTCAACTGTGAGGCAGAGTACAGTGTCCTCATGTTTTCCTCTGTGTGGGTTTACTGTGTCTCACATGAAGGCAGCTACATAATTAAAGCGACCTGTAATAAATCAGGTCTTTAATTATCTGAAATATTATGAGGTTCGTTTTCCTCAGTTTACTCCGAAGGGCCAATAAACAGCCGGTTGTCTGGTGGATTTGTTTACCTTCCAGGCCTCCTCCAGGTCTGAACTCAAGTGCTCCTTCAGGACCGGCTGCACAGCAGATAAACTCCACCCCCACAAATGGAGAGGGAGAGAGAGAGAGACAGAGAGAGAGAGAGAGAGAGTTTGTTTGATAAACCAACAGGCGCCGCTCTGGGCGGACGGGGTTAAATCAAAAAGATCAGAAGACAGAAGTTTTGTGTTTCCAGAGAGCAGACACCTGAACTCAACCAGTTTCAACCAACAACGGAACAACAGTGGTCACAGGTCTGCTCTGTTTCACCTGAAACCAGTGATGTCACGGTGTACCTCAGTACACCGTGACATCACTGCAGCCAGGTGAGATGTTAGACCACAGGAAGTCTGTTATAATTTGGCGATATATGAATAAAATTGAATTGAATTGAATGAAAACATGTTCCCTCCTCATAAAACATTTGCAAAGACAATTTCTCTGAAACTTTGAAACCGGTACGTCATGACTCGGCAACATTGCATCGTGACGTGTTACCTCCACCTGTGGATGCGTGGGAAAGGAGGACTCTGTATCACGTCACCTGAGCTGGGACTGGCAGGAGAGGAACCGGCTCATGGAGAACCAGCTGCAGCTGATGGAGGTCTAAACCTGTTTCTAAACCTCAGCAGGAAACCTTCATCTGATGTACGAGAAACAACCGAGACAAATCAGAAGGCGCCGTCCTGAGATTATAACTTTATAACAGACGCCATCTACATACTCAGACATGTGATAAAGCTGTAGCCAGAATCAAGCAGGAGCATTTTTCCTAAACACATTTTCTAAAAGAGATGATAAAATCATCCAGAGCAGCAGAGATCAGCCGGTGGCTTCAGTCCCTCATCTTTCACTTTCATCAGGTTTCACAGGTATTTTTAATATTTCCATATTTTCCGGCTGCTTGTTTTCCCACAATCCTTTTAGAGCCGTTCACCATCAGACGTCTCAACTTCTGTTGAGTTTCATGTTGGGGTTTTCTCCTCTGTTCTCTTTTAGTCGTTCAGTCTCTCCTGAAGTGACTCCAACCTCCCGGTCTGGAGGAGGAGCTACAGGTGTGTGGGCCCCGCCCCCTCCCTTCATCACAGAGATCTTCGCATTGATTGGCTGAGAATGAAGTCAGGACACAGTCAGGAGGTTTTAAATCCCGCCTATTGCATGCTGCTCTGGCTCCGCCTCCTCCACAGGTGCACCTGCACCTGGAAAGTGAAGGCCTGATGATCCTGCTCAGGTACACACTCTGCTTGATGTGGAATGTTCCTTTAATGTGTTTTTTTATGTGTTGGCCTCACCTGTCACCTGGGCATGGCCCTCTGTGACATCACTGCTGACATCATCAGGAGGCCAGCGGAGCTCTCCGCTCTCCACCTCTTCTCCATGTGTCGGCTCCACCACAATGGATGGGAGTCTCCTGGAAAGTTTTGGAAAAGGCTCCACAGAGTCTGGAAACACCTGCAGAGGAGGAGGGGACCAATCAGAAAGCTTGTTGCTGAAATCGGGTGGACTCACCTGTTGATGATACCTGAGCTCACTGTGATGACAGGTTGGTTGAAGGACGTTTTCGCTGTTTTTAGTCCAGAATTTATTAAAGGGACACAACATCAAACAACAACCAGCCGGCTTGTGTTGGAGTCTCACCTGGAGGGCCACTGTGTTCTCTCCAGAGGCTCCGCCCACCGCCGACTCACAGGTGGTCATCAGCTCTGTCATCTCAGCCAATCAGAGAGTGGAGACGGAGAGCAGGCAGGAAGCTGAGAGGCGACAAAATAAAAGCAGAAACCAAGCTGATCTAAAGCGTGACTGAGTGTTGAGTATCGCTCTGTTGGTTGGAGTCAGACCACAGCTGCTCTCGGTCTGATACCGACATTAGCATGAGAACCCTGAAACACGCTCTCATGTTGCGTGTGTTCTGTGTTACGGTGACATACGGTGACTCAGTGTAATCACGTGTACAAACAGGATTTAGCATTCGCATCGTTTGTTTTCATTTTTAAATCATAACCTTCGGCCTGACGTGAAACAATTACTCAGAACAGGAGATGCATCGACACACACACACACACACACACACACACACACACACACCTGCTGAGAAACAGGAACATGTGAGGTTGTTTGCATGTGTTGGCGTTGCGTGGGTCACCTGTCTGTCACTGTGGCAACACAGACACTGGCTCTACAGTCATTAGTAAACTGAGATCATCAATCATCAGTGACAGGACAGGGACTCGCTCGGTGCCACCAGGAATTGCGCCCTCAGCTCTGACTGTCAGGTTCAAACCCTCAGCGCTGACTCTCAGGTGTCACACTCTCAGCGCTGACTGTCAGGAATCAACGGCGTCGAGTGTCAGGTACAAATGATTCATCGTGAGATTCTGATCAGTTCAAGAGTCAAAGTGTCTGATAAAAGAATAAAACTCAACATGTTTACAGATGTTTATTTTATGTTTACACACAGAGTAACAGGTTCTGCCTTAGCTGTAGTACAAACTGTATACATTCTCAGCAGGGTTCCTGTGAGGTTCTTCTCAGGGCTAGTGTGATTCTTGATCGATTTCCACGGTTTGCTAAGAAGGTTTAGGGGTTCTTGAGACGTGTTTGAGGGAGCTCTGGAGGTTTCCTGGGATCTGACACAGAGATTCAGCTGTCCACAACAAATTTTTCTAAGAAAGATTTTCCAAGAAATCTTCAGAAGTTCTCAACAGAGCTCCAGGGGTTCTTCAGAGAGCTTCAAGCGTTCGTATGTCAGGGGTTTCAAACACAGTTTTGTGGAGGCCCTGAGAGCTCCAGGATTTTTTAAACAGACTTCTACGGGTTTACTAAGAAGGGGTCTAGGGTTCTTTACACAATTTCATAGGTTCTTGAAAGGGCTTTGAGGGTTTTTAGGAGGTTTTCAGGTATTCCCATATAAGTATTTTCTGCCAAATCTAAAAGATGTATGTGCTGCAGAGCAGATCGTGCATGTTCAGATGATCCAGAAGAGGTTCTTCACAAGGCTGTAGAGGTTTTTTGCAGGGTTTGGGTTCTCTACAGACTTTCATGGCTTTCAGAAAGTTTCAGCTCTCCTTGAGAGGGTCTTGTTTCGAAGATGGTTTCAGGAATTCTTTACAGTGTTGTAAGTTTTTGGTAGAAGTCTGGGGTTTACTAAGAAATTTGAGTAGGTTTTTCCTGCCAGAGTTTTGGAGTTTACTGATAAGATCACAGGGTTCTGGATGGAGTTGCAGAGTTTGTTAAGAATATTCCAAGGTTTCCTGAAGAGGTTTCAGGCATTTATTTACAGTGTTGCAGGGTTCATGACGGAGTTCCACGGTTTACTAGGAAAGGTTCACAGGCTCATTACAGGGTTTCAGGGCCTCATAAAAAGGGTTTCAGGGGTTCTTTACAGGTTCTTGGTAGAGTTTGTGGTCTACTAAGATGTTCTTTAGTGTTCTTTAGGGTTCGTGAAAGGGCTTTAGGAGTTATTGAGAGACCTTCTGTGGACCTAAGGAAGTTTTTAATGGATCCTTAGATTAGAGAGGTTGACATGAGATTAGCAAGGTAAAATAAACTCCTCGATTATTTAACACTACCATTAAATTCATTTTTCCATCAGAGAAAAAGAACCCGAACACATCATAGCTGATAGACAAACAGCACTGACACCATGACAACTGACATGTTATTAGAATAACTTAGGAAATTCTTTAATCCCTTTTTTCAACCACAGACATCTTCTTCACTTCATCCACAAATCAACATTTCAAACATTCGTATTCATCCAGAAACTAAAACTGAAACAGTTTAAACTCACGATAAACATACAGACCAAAGAGACCGGATGAGTCGCATGTGATCAGGACAAAACCTCTGTACACGACTGCTTTCATGTTCTGTTTACAAAGCAGTCATCTTCACTTCGGTTTAAAACAAAAATACATTTGTGAGGAAAAGGACAAACAAACCCTGGATTGTTTGAAGTGGAAACACACAGGCAGAATGATCACGTGATACACTGCAGTCAACAAGCATTTTAAAACAAAAATCAGACGAAAGCATGAATCGGCTTCAGTTAGGTCATAGTTCAAACATCCAGGAACTAACAAACCATCTAACCACTTTAAAAAAGTGAAGATGAGTGACCCACCTGATGATGATGATGATGATGATGGACAGTTACAGTGCTTGAGTTAAATCCTCAGTTTTCCAATGTGAAGCTCGTTGTTGATCATATGACTCTACAGCTGCTCTCAATTCAAATTAAGCTATCGCTTCCCGTGTGTGTGTGTGTGTGTGTGTGTGTTTTGCATGTCTTCCTGATTTGACTCAGCCTGCTGTGATTCCATGATCATTTCGTCTCAGAAACATGTTCACAGTAAACAGCTGCATTATCGCACAGTGTCACAGTCACTATAGAAAAATCATTCCGTTTTGGAATTACAACCAATTTTATACATAGTCCTTCATAGGCTCAAAAGTAATTGGACAATTGATCAGTTTCATGCCCAGGTGTGGCCTGTTCCCTTGTTCTTTCATGACAAATTTAGCAGATAAAAGGTCTAGAGTTGCCTCAAAGCGTTGAATTTGGTGAGGTGAGGTGACGATGTAAATGAAGGAGGCCAACATTAGGCTGAAAAACAAAGCAAACCTCTCAGACAGACGGCTGTAAAATATCTGATCTTACAACACACTGTCAGCTGGTGCTGAGTCCAGGTTATGAAACTGGTTTATGGTTCTGTTTAGAGTCTCATAGCTCCTGGTTCAGCTTGGAGAAAGATCCTGGTCTGGTTTAATACAGAAAAACATGACGTGATTATTAAAATTTAACGGAAACCACCACTGTCACTAACAAAGTGTTTTTGTTGTTTAAACCACAGACAGGACTCAGGATGTGACCTCTGACCTCTGACTGCTGTGTGGTTCATAAATGCGTCACTTCAGGGGCAGATTCTGTTTGTCACCACAACGAAACATATTAGTGACATAATAGTGGAAAGTGGTGGAGACAGGTGTGGTCTCCTCCAGGTCGGACTGATTAAGGCTCCCAGTGGAGCTTTTCCCTTCGTCTGTTTCTGTTCTTTCTGTGAATCACGGAGCTCTAACAAACACGTCGAACGTTTTTCCCTCCTGACTTTTCACACATTTGAAATCCAGCATTGTTTAGACTGGTGCCTTTCCCTGCGTCGCTTGCACCTGTAGCTCAGCGTGCGACGCTGTGGGCAGGAATGTGGCGTAAAGGACTTCTAGTATGGTCCAACATGCTGAAATAATCTGCTGTTTCTCATGTTTATTCTTTTCAAATCAGAAGTACTTTCTCATGATGTGAAGGAGTAAAGCTTCACAGCCACAGTGTTCCAACGACAGAAAACCAGGCTGATCAGAGAGAAAAGTTTGTCGGTGTTAAAATGTATATTGTGTATAATGTTCAGCAAGGTTGTGAGGCCTTTCTGGACCTGACAAGCAGATAATATTTCTATTGATCTTTGATTAAAATGAATTCTTCTGAAGAAATGAAGGCGATTAAAGCTCTTTCATTTGTGATTAGGACTTAATGTGACTTTAGTTAAATGTGTAGTATCACAGTATCCCTTTATCGGATATTTTCAATGAAATTAAACGTGAACAGCAACATGAATTCATTTATAACACAAGATCTTATATTTGTGGTCTGAGATTATTGGAGGATTATGAGGCCAGATTTTTCTGGTGTTGTTTTCTTTTTCTTGTTAAATCTGATGTGTTTATGGAGCCACAGTGCTCCACCCCTCTGACTGCAGGGGCTCCGCCCCCTCTCCACCTGAGCTGTGACCTGATCACATTCCTCCATCTATTATTGATCAGAGTGGCATTGATTATTAACAGCTGACGATCGATCGAGTTACAGTACAAAGCGACATCACGTGCACACAGTCTCAGCTCAGCTCACATCTGATTGGATACAAGCCAGGTGACATCGTCGGCATGTTTTACCCTAAAATGTGTCTGACAGGCAGAGGACCGGCCACACCAAACTCCACCATTCCGGCGACTTTAGGTCTCAGGTCAAGGTTAATGACTGAACCTGTCGGATCAATTCACTGATTCATTTCATCGATCTTGTTGTGACACGTCTGAATACACAGGGTTCATCAGAGAGGGAAATCGGAAAGGGTTAGGGCACTGCTTCACTTTCCTCAGCAGAGGGGTTATTCCCTTATTCTCGCTCTAAACTTCCCACTTAGATCAGATGAAATGTATGTGTGTGTGGGGGGGGGTGTTAGATGAGGGGGGGGGGTCTGAAACCGAAAGTGAAGGTTTCTCAGAGGAGGACAGAGAGAAGATGCTCTGAGACTCTCCAGGAGGCTTTAGACATCCGTTGTTTTCTGCAGCAGCAGATTCCGGGTCATCTGGTCCTCGATATTAAATCCTCTGTAGGTTTTGGCTGATCTGGATCCTGGTTCTGATGATGTGGGGCTCCCTTCTGTCCAGCAGGAGTCAGCAGAGCAGCAGAGGTGAGATCATCTTTTTTGCCACATCATGTTTCAGGGCGTTTATAGTCACAGACTGTACAGACATATTCTGAGAATCATTCACATCTGTCGGATTCACAGCTCAAGCTATGATGCTGTTGTGTGTGTGTGTGTGTGTATTATATGTGTATATATATGTGTGTGTGTGTGTGTATGTGTGTATATATATGTATGTGTGTGTGTGTGTGTGTGTGTGTGTGTGTGTGTGTGTGTGTATTATATGTGTATATATATGTACATTTATACAGTTGTGACCAGTTGTGGTAACTGAGTCAGTCTGAACAACAGTCCTGTAATAATCCTCCTCCGTGAAGGTTCTAATAATCAGGTGGAGTCAAACTGCATCAGAGACGTGAGGATTCAATTGTTTGATCACTGGTGTTTCTATTATTTTGTCCGTCCCATTCAAATCAATGAGGGTAGGCTGAATAATAGAAACACCCCTCTGTGTAATGCAACACAGTTCAACAACAGCACAAACTACATCCTCCACAGCGAACCTTCACGGAGGTGGATTTTTACAGGACTGTTGATCAGACTGATCAGCCATAATACTGTCAGGAGACCAAGAAATAAACTACAAAACTATTATGACCACCTGTCTAACACACTGCTGGTTGAGACATGGACTCTACCAGACCTCTGAAGGTCCCTGTGGTATCTGGCACCAAGACATCAGCAGCAGATCCTCAAGTCCCAGAAGTTTCAAGGTGGAGCCGATGTGGATCACACTTGTTCTTCCAGATGCTCGATCAGACTCAGATCGGGGGAATTTGGAGTTCAGGACATCACCTTGAACTCGTCATCAAGTTCCTCGCACCATTCCTGAACAATGTGTACAGAGAGGCAGGGCCATTGGGGAATACCGCTGCCATGGCGGGGTGTACCTGGTCTAAAACAAGGTTTAGGTAGGTGGCACGTGTCAAAATGAGGTCCACATGAATGCCAGGTCCCAGGGTTTCCCAGGAAAACAAGGTCCAGAGCATCACATACAGTCTTTTTCCCACAGTGCATCTTGTTGCCATCTCTTCTCAGCTGGGAAAACCACCCGAGTCATTGGACCAGGAGACCTTCTTCCATTGCTCCAAGGTCTAGTTCTGCTCCTGTGCCCAATGTGGGACCTTTGGGCAGTGGACAGGGGTCAGCGTAAGGACACTGACCAGTCTACACAGCTAATACACAGCAGGGCGGTGACTCGTTCCTCAAATAATATCATTTTCTGTGACCTGTGCCACAGTAGTCCCTCTGTTGGCCCGGACCAGACGGGATAGCCTTCGTTCCCCTCACATATCAATGAGCCTTGGTCCCCGACACTCTGTCTCTGGTTCATGGTTTGTCCCCACTGGGACCTCTGACCAGCAGCCCCCCACCCACCTTGTTGTTTCGGAGATGCTCCGACCTGGTCCTCTGACCATAACGATCTGGTCCTTCTTAGTGTGATTCAGGTCTTTACACCCGCTCCTTCGTCCCACATCCAGCATGTAGACCAGGAGAGACTGCTCACTCCGTGTGTGAGTGGTCCTTATGTTCTGGATCATTTCTGTGTCTCTGTGCTCAGCCTCCATTACAGCAAACAGCGTTCTACACGTTCAATGGCTCCTGAACACTGAAACTTGGCTCCACCCCCCCGCCCCTCCGGGCTGCTCCATCGGAGAATCAAATGACCGAGAGATGAAAGGTAGGAAGCAGCTGCCGGTCGTCGTTTTAACTTAAAAACTGCGGTTTAATGTGGGAGTTTTATTCTGAAGGAGGTTTTTTCACGTGTTGATCAGAAGCTTTTATTCACTGAGCTCTGACGAACCGGATATTTTCTCTGTGTGAACGGATTATTGATCTTTCTGAATCGTCATTAAAAGCGAGGAATTTATTCGGAAAAGTCCAAGTGGATCAACATCATGATTTAACTTTCAGATTCATTCAGATGAAACATTTCTAGGAGCAGAGAGAAGCGCTGAAGGCTCCTGCGGCTCAGTAATCAGCTGTTCTCCTGTTTGTCTCCGGGCTGAGTGTTCGGTGTTTCCACTAAATCGTGTCTGATTCTGTTTTGTCCTCCTAACGCTGAAGGTTTGAGTCAGTATGTGGACCAAACTTCCCTCAAAAACATACACATTTTAAACCCTTCCAGTGATTTATTGATAACATCAGTTTACAAATGTGATGTTGTGTCTCAGAGTCACATAGAGAACATCAGACACTGAATGTCCCAGGATGTTTTACTAGGTTCTCCACAGAACACTGGCTGCAGTGTGACAGAATATGTTCTGAGTTTATTATTCTACTGAATAAGAACATGAAGCTGTTATCGATAAAGTTGGTGTTGAATGTTCAGCAGGAGGTGGTGAGGAGGACCGAGGAGGAGAGACGAGGGGACTGCCGAAACTCAAGAACCCCGCAAAGTTCTGGAAGAACCGCAGGCAGCAGAACCAAAACTGCACCAAAGGTCAGAACCTAGTAAAACCTACAGAACCTCATCAGCTAGAACCGCCAGAACCTTTAGTAGAACTGAGAAACTACAAACTTCACGTATAACCAACACATCCCTAGCTAGAACCAACAGAACTTCACTTTGAACCAACACAACCACAGCTTCAACCCACAGAACTCAGTTAGAAATATCAGACCCTCAGCTAAAACAAAGTGAAGCTCAGCTAGAACCCAAAAATCTCCCCGCAGAACATCAGAACAGAACCTCATGTACAACAAGCTTAATCTCAGATAGAAGCATCAGAACCTCAGGGTAGGATCAGCAAAACCACTGCTAGAACAAACAGAACGTTGCATTTGAACCAATAGAGCATGAAGTGGAACTAACAGAACCTCTGGTAAAACCCAGAGAACCACCCTGTTCATCTGAATGATCGGAATCAGCCAGAATTAGCAGAACCTGAACTAGAACCAACAAAACCTCAGGTACAACCGAAAGAATTTTAGTTAGAACACACAAATAACCACAAGAACCTCAGATAGAGGCAGCAGAACTCAACTAGAACCAGCAGAACCCCAGTTAGTATATAGAATATTATATGATCCAGGATCTCTCTCACAGTGCATATTTTCGGTGAACCTCCAGGCTTTGCGGTTCTGTTTCTTCTTCCTTTCAGCATCTACTCTGGTTTCTCACAGGTTTAGGTTCTGTAAGAACTCGTTCATAAAATCATGAGAACAGTCTGTTGTCTGTGGAAATGACTGCAGTGTTGTTCAACCTGCTCTGCTTCACAGAGAATGAAGTGGACTGTGTGGAGGAGCGGCAGCAGGAGGAGAAGGAGCTGTTGGAGGAGATCAGCAGGAGGCTGATCGTCAGGGAGGAGCAGCTCTTCAGTCAGGACTCTCCCAGTAGGGAGGAGGACCAGCTGCAGGAGGACTTCGAGGCTCTGAAACTGCAGATATGGATGGCTGTCCACAACACCTTCAACGCCTCCTCCTCCTCCTCCTCAGGACAGCTGGATGCCCTGAGGAGTGCTGTGGCCTCCATCCAGCAGCAGGAGGTGCAGGACAGGCGCTGGACAGGCTGTCCCAAGGACAGATTCCCAGTGTGGCGTCCTCTGAAATGTGTCAGCACTCACAACACTCTGCTGCAGAACATAGTGGAATCCAGACTGACAAAGGCTGCAGAGGACGAGTCGAGTGGAACCGACGGACTGTCCTCACCTGTGAAGAGGGAGGTGAGTCATCAATGAGAATGACACTGAGAGACAACAAGACACTTCCAAAATATCTCAAGAGTCTCTAAAAACATCCATTTTCACTCCCTGTTTTATCTGTAAAAACATCCATTACATTCTCTAAAAGCATCACTTGTGTTATATCTATAAAAACATGGATTACAAAACACCAGTTACAGATCATTTTCTCTCTAAAAACAACAATTACAATTCCTGCTCTACCTCTAAAAACATTGATGACACTCCCCAAAAAACAACCTGAAAAACCGATGATCATTAATAATCAAAAACTTGAGCTGCAGTCGCCTGTATATCTCTAAAATCATCTAATAGACTCCATGTTTTGTCTCAACAGATATTAAAGTCATTTTCTCATTAGCACAAGTTTAGATGATTTTAGAGACAAGATGGGGAGTGTAATCGGTGTTCGTAGAGTTAAAACGGGGAGTGACATCAATGTTTTAGACGAATCGCTAATTATCCGATATAAAATGAAGAGTGTCATCAGTGTGTTGCTTTCGGATCTGGACTCACATTTGTCATGACTGAGATTTGTAGTTCAGTTGCTAACAAACGTTTGCAGGTGTGTCGTATGGGGAAGCGTGTGAAGGAGGACCTCCTGATGGTGGTGAGGACGGTGAAGGACTGTTACCCTCCACAGATGGACATCCTGAATGTCTATGCTGGACTCTACCATCAGCGGTTCTCTGCTCGGCTGACTGAACTTGCTGCTTCCGGACTAGAAATAGACGACTGCAGCTACCTGCTGTTCTGGGTCAACCACTACTATCCACAGTGAGTCACTGCTCACAGACATTAAGACTAAAACCCTAGCTCTTTGACATTTATCATAAGCAATTTGTTTCCTGAAGTCCTCAACTAGGACTGAAAACACTCCTAAAGAAGTTATTGATGAAGCACCAAACACATACTTTCAGCAGGAGGAGAGAGTGAGATGTCACTGTTTTAACAGACTCTCAGACACTAACAAGTTGCAGTTACAGTATGAAATATTAAACGGTGGAAGTATTTGTATGCAGGAAAAGGCACCGTTTTACCATGTGTTTGTTTTAGGTGTGCAGGCAATTAACTAAGTCAACGTACTGAGGTTATACAGTATATACAAAAATGTGATAACAAACTTAATTAAAATTCATAATTTTTAAAAATACGCCATTTACGCAGAAGACAGAGTAAACATTTCCGGGCCACAAACCTGGATTAAAAACTAAATGTGGCCCGCTTAAATTAACATGGGAGGAAATGGTGCTGCATTTTGCACAGGAACAAACAGAGATGATGTTGAAAACGCTTTTTATTTCTATGTCACACAGTCTTGTGAACTGCACCTTATGAACACACCTTCATTATGCAGCTGACGTCCAGTCCGGGCGACGTTGTAGTCCGGTCTCAATAAGGACCCTCGATATGTGCATTATTTTTTATGAGCGATCAAACTTGAATTTCTGATCATCGCTGTGTCACCACTGCATTTTCTCCGTGTGAGGACATCCGTTTCTGGCTTTCTAAGGAGAAAATGCTCAAACTGTTGCAGTTTTTTTGTTGTTGTTGTTCAGATTTTGACATTATATCATTATTTTAGATCACACTTTATTGGTCCCTGAGGGTAAAGTCACGTTACAGCAGCAAAGAGACAAACTGAGAGAAAGAAAACACAGTGAACTATTTGAATCAGGACTACCAATAAGAAAACAGAGCATTAAATGTGACAGAGAAAGACAGTAAGTGAGTAAGATAACACAAAACTCGGATTTCATTTGAAAAACTTGGTTGGGACAGACTGCACCGTTATTTTGTCTGCTACAGTTTTTAATGTGAATTTCTTTTAAAATCGGAGATGTGCGCAGGATTCACAGTCTGGAACCAGCCTGGGGCCACAAACGTTCAGAATATTTCAGTGGAAAACCTCAGGTGTGTGTTTGAGTCCTGTTCATGTTTCCCTCTCAGTAAAATATTAAAACATGAAGACCTGGATGGACAGATAAAGACGGTCTGCCTGGGTTCTCTGCTGCTGCAGGATGATCTGAAACGGATGGAAGAGCAGTACCTGACCCACAAAGAGGTAAAAACCAGCAGAGCACTGATCTAAATCTAATGTTATGGTGTTTTCTTTAAATAGTTTGAGAAGCCAAAGTACTTATAGATCCTATGAGAGGGTAACACATACCCTATATATTCTTTATCAGGACCCTCAAAGAGCCTTGAAACGGAAACTATCAGGCTGATACCTACCAGAGCGATATATTCAAACTCAGGACACCACAGTGTCTTTTTCATAACCGCATCATTACATCACATGGAAATATTAGTCCTGTCTCGTGTGTCAACGTTTACGTGTCGTATGCATTTTCTTTCCTTCAGGACAAAGTGACATTGTGGCTTAGCACAGCGTTAAAGAAAGAAGAGGAGAGCTGGCTCAGCGGCAAGAAACCTGAACTCATCGACAGTTATTACTTCAGCCCACTGGCTGTAGATGTCATACAGGTGAGACAGAGTCAGCGCAGGTGAAACACAGGTGAGACACAGTCAGTGCGGGAGAGATACAGGTGAGACAGAGTCAGTGCAATTGAGATACAGGTGAGACAGAGTCAGTGCAATTGAGATACAGGTGAGACAGAGTCAGCGCAGGTGAGATACAGGTGAGACAGAGTCAGTGTGGGAGAGATACAGGTGAGACAGAGTCAGTGCGGGTGAGTAACAGGTGAGACAGAGTCAGTGCAGGAAAGATACAGGTGAGACAGAGTCAGTGCAGGTGAGATACAGGTGAGACAGAGTCAGTGCAGGTGAGATACAGGTGAGACACAGTCAGTGCAGGAGAGATACAGGTGAGAAAGAGTCAGCGCAGGTGAAATACAGGTGAGACAGAGTCAGTGCAATTGAGATACATTTGAGACAGAGTCAGCGCAGGTGAGATACAGGTGAGACACAGTCAGTGCAGGAGAGATACAGGTGAGACAGAGTCAGTGCAATTGAGATACAGGTGAGACAGAGTCAGCGCAGGTGAGATACAGGTGAGACAGAGTCAGTGCAATTGAGATACAGGTGAGACAGAGTCAGCGCAGGTGAGATACAGGTGAGACAGAGTCAGTGTGGGAGAGATACAGGTGAGACAGAGTTGAGACAGAGTCAGTGCAGGAGAGATACAGGTGAGACAGAGTCAGTGCGGGTGAGATACAGGTGAGACAGAGTCAGTGCAGGTGAGATACAGGTGAGACAGAGTCAGTGCAGGTGAGATACAGGTGAGACAGAGTCAGTGCAGGTGAGATACAGGTGAGACAGAGTCAGCGCAGGTGAGATACAGGTGAGACAGAGTCAGCGCAGGTGAAATACAGGTGAGACAGAGTCAGTGCAATTGAGATACATTTGAGACAGAGTCAGCGCAGGTGAGATACAGGTGAGAAAGAGTCAGCGCAGGTGAGATACAGGTGGGACACAGTCAGCGCAGGTGAGATACATTTGAGACAGAGTCAGTGCAATTGAGATACAGGTGAGACAGAGTCAGTGTGGGAGAGATACAGGTGAGACAGAGTCAGTGCAGGTGAAATACAGGTGAGACAGAGTCAGTGCAATTGAGATACAGGTGAGACAGAGTCAGCGCAGGTGAGATACAGGTGAGACAGAGTCAGCGCAGGTGAAATACAGGTGAGACAGAGTCAGTGCAATTGAGATACATTTGAGACAGAGTCAGCGAGAGAGATACAGGTGAGAAAGAGTCAGCGCAGGTGAGATACAGGTGGGACACAGTCAGCGCAGGTGAGATACATTTGAGACAGAGTCAGTGCAATTGAGATACAGGTGAGACAGAGTCAGTGCGGGAGAGATACAGGTGAGACACAGTCAGTGCAGGAGAGATACAGGTGAGACAGAGTCAGTGCAATTGAGATACAGGTGAGACAGAGTCAGCGCAGGTGAGATACAGGTGAGACAGAGTCAGTGCAATTGAGATACATTTGAGACAGAGTCAGTGCGGGAGAGATACAGGTGAGACAGAGTCAGTGTGGGAGAGATACAGGTTAGACAGAGTCAGCGCAGGTGAGATACAGGTGAGACAGAGTCAGTGTGGGAGAGATACAGGTTAGACAGAGTCAGTGCAATTGAGATACAGGTGAGACAGAGTCAGTGCGGGAGAGATACAGGTGAGACAGTGTCAGTGTGGGAGAGATACAGGTGAGACAGAGTCAGCGCAGGTGAGATACAGGTGAGACAGAGTCAGTGTGGGTGAGATACAGGTGAGACAGAGTCAGTGCAATTGAGATACATTTGAGACAGAGTCAGTGCAGGTGAGATACAGGTCAGACAGAGTCAGGTAAGGTTGGGGGAAAAAAAAACTGTGTGTGTAGAAGTTCTGTATGAAACACCTGTAATCCAGGCAGTGATTTAAACAGGTGTTTGACAAATTTACCTGGGTTTTACTTGAACTACAGTCTTTCTGTTCAGGCTGATGGATATATCACAGCGTTTGTGTTTCCAGGTGATAGACAGCTCCCTGGTTGAGTTCAGCCATGTGATCAGAGACCAGAACAAGACTCAGAGGATCACAACTCACCTGGAGAGCTTCCTCAGCAGGTAAACCGTGTCCACCACACACAGCAAGATCCACCAGGCTGTCGATGTGTGTAAATACATGAACTGACATGTGTTACAGCTATAAGAAGAGTGTGGAGGAGTTTGTGAAGGGGAGCCACAGTAACGTGGGCTCAGTGATCAAAGCTCACCTGGTCTGTGAGGAGCAGTTCAGGTGAGATCGCCTGCTGATATCAAACTCATCTCATTACCTGCAGTTACAGATGAGTGTTTTGGTCTTTAATTAATTGAGTAAACACGGTTAATTTAAAGTGTTGTTGTTCACTTGAAGGGTAAACCTCTGAACTGCTGTTGACCTGCTTCAGGTGAGGGCTGACCTGGTTTCTCTGCAGCTGATTGGCTGTCTGTCACTCTCCACAGGGATTATGTCACTTCTTCAACAGGAAGCCTGTCTGAGAAGCAAAGACGTTGCTGTCTGGACACTCTGTCTGCCCTGAGGGATTGTGGGTGCAAGTATTTCACCTGTCCCATTCACCGCCACCTGAAGGTACTGATGTTACTGCAGTAATCTCACTGCTCACACACTGGTGACACTCAAATATGAATATAGATGAAACCCTCCCCAGACGATTTGGTTTCAGGTGTTCAGGTGTGTTACAGTCACCTGTGTGTGTGTGTGTGTGTGTGTTCAGGTGCTTTACAGTCACCTGTGGACGTCTGGCTGGTTGGACGGGTCACTTCCTGTCGTCGACTCTCTGCTGGACTCTCTGAGCCAACAGCTGATGGACCTGACTGATCTGAAACCAGCCTGCACACAGGTGAGACGGCGTCTTCGTTTTCTTTGCCTTCTTACCTGTCTGTTTCCCACCAGTCTCTCCCTGACCACGTGCCTCTTTGTCCCCATAGTCCCTGCTGTGTGTCCTACATGAGGACGTGGTACTTCAGTATGTGAAGAGGATGATGAAGACCAGGATGAAGAGCAGAGAGCAGCAGGTTGGCGGAGCTCAGCGGATGAAAGAGGACGCTCAAAAGATCAACGACTTCTTCAAAGAGGGGGTGAGACACATGCACGCTCATCATCAGGGTTGGTCAGGGGTGGAATGTAACTAAGTACAGTTACTCGATTACTGTGCTTCAGCACAGATTTCAGGTACTTATTACTGCACTACTTTTATCTGAGAGTTACACTTATTTTTACTATTCAGATTCAGATTTTACAAAAACAAAATAAACACATGATACAGTTTATGTGTGTATGAGTGTGTGTATGTGTTTTTTATTAGTAATCTCTACCCAGTCATATGTCAAGTATCTAAAACTAGCTCCACAACACATGTATTTGTTAGTTATAAAAACAGAATAATACCATAATGAATGACTTTTTATACTTAAATTGCACTTTTGCTGATTTTACTTATGTAACATTTTTAATTCAGGACTTGTACTTGTAAGGGAGTATGTTTGTACTTTAACTGAAGTAAGGGATGTGAGTACTTGTTCCTCTGGTGCTGGTATTACAGTATTTTCTTTCCTCAGGGCTGCAGCGAGTCCTTGTGGCTCGGAGAGGCTCTGTGCGGCGTCGCTGAGGTTCTCCGTCTGCAGGATCCAGGAAGTGTTCAGCTGGAGATGGTCAGTCTGGCCAGGACATTCCCTGACCTCAGGTACGCAGACGTGACAGGATCCCGCCTTTTTAAAGATGAATCTGAACTAACAGGTTGTATTGTCCAAACGTGTTCCTGCTCAGCCCTCGTAGTTGCCCCCCCCACCCCTCCTCTCCTCATGTTGTTGATCCTGGTCCATCTAAATCCAGTTTGAGTCCAGGTTTCCTCACGCCTTCCTGGATGGGGTGATGATGATGTGTCCCGGCCCGTTCCTTCACTGCAGCTTGTGTTCACAAAGATAAACAGGGAGTTTACATCCAGGCTGCGACACCTTGACAGAAACAGACTAAATTTTCACCCATCTAACGTTTTCAGTGTTTGGCAGACGTGAGGCGTCCGTGCTTGTTTGGTTTTCTGGCACTTCTGTGCTATGAATTGCCGAGTCAGATATATTGAAGCTTCCAGAATAATCAAGTTTCCCTGTTGTAATTATTTCTTGGATGTTTTGAGCTACTTGATAACATCAACATGTACAGCTGAGGCTGAGCCATTGACCTGACTCAGACTGAACACCGAGATCAGAGCTGTGGAGGAAACAGCTCCGGGCTGAAAATGTGAAACGGCTGACGAATCATTGTTCATTCATCACGCCAGCCCAGCAACAGAGCCTTCTCATTGGACGTCTGCTGTTGATGTCATCCGTTTAATATTCACATCACAGCAGCTGAAGGAAACACTGATTCGCTTTTTCTTGAGACAACTTTGTTTCCTTTTTCCCACAAATCCGTTGGAAACTGGGACCGACAACAATGAATCCTGAACAGACAACAGCACAGTGAAACGAGACGTTTTTGTCTCTGGTCATTCCTCATAGAGTTTTAATGTGTTTCATGGCTGTATGAAGTTTATTATGGGGGGGGTAAGAAAAGGGGGAGGGCACTGTAATTTTCCTCTGAAGTGTGTAGGAGAGTTTCCCCTCAAGAATTATTATATAAAAAAGGTATAAAATAGTCACATGACCAAGGCGGATGTCATGTGGAGAAGACGACAGTCCTGTCTCTGTATCAGGTCCCACACATTCACAGTTAACATGTAGAAACACAAGCATCTTTTTGGTGATGCTTTGGTTCTACACTATTAAGAAAAAAACATTCATATACATTTAAATCTACTTCCTCTTCCTATGCATGTTCAGAAATTTCAAATATTACATATATATGAGTTAAAATACGCTATATCTTAAAATCAGTCAATGTTGACAAGGCAAGTGTTTTTGAATAGCACATTTCATACACGGAGGCAATTCAGAGTGCTTTAAGTTTTGCATTAAAAACATAAAAAAGACAGAAAAACAGCATAACAATAATTATTATATTAAGTAATATAATATTAAATAAAAAAAAGAAGATTAAAAGATCACAAAGCTTTTTAAAGGAAATTAAACAGAGACATAAGCAAAGAAGAGGAGGGAGAGGTGGTTCAAAAATAATAAGATAAAAATAAAAAATTATCATCAAATTGGTGAATGTGCCTTCTATAATAATGGGAAAAGTTTAAAAAACAAAATCTTTGTAATTTTAATTCATTGACCCTTAAAATAATTTAGTTGAGAGAGATGTCTGATAAATAAAGTTGTATTGCGCTTTACTGTTTTATCGTTGACTTAATTTCTATTCTGGCATCTTTTCAAGGGAATATCAACTGTGAATAAAAATAAAAACTACGTGATGTTTTAAGCTGAAAAACTTGCAGATGAAGCATGGTTCTGTTTTCCCACCCTAAGTAGTGTCTGCAGGTCTTCCTCTCGGGCTGCACATACAGCCCCAACAACCCCCATCTACAAGCTAGGGCGGGCTGTATGTAGCCTGTAAACAAAACCCAGTACAAAAATAGACACGTTCTTCTTTATTTATTACACTGAGGGCAACTAAAGGCGGCATTTTTGTGCAGCAAGAGGAACCTTTAGTGAGGAATGTGTCATTTTGTACCAGCTAACAGCGACTCCCACCTTCAATTTAAGGCAAAAAACAAAACTAATTAAATGTGTCATATAAAGTTGACCTATAATATAATTTACTGCAAGTTCATCATCACATATTGACAGTGTTATCTACTAAAGATTGAGTGAAATTAAAGTTTGCCACACCGTAACCTAAACATCACAAGTCCGCAGACTTTTTTGTCATGTTCTTCTCTGTAATGCACTTTATGAAAAATTATATTCTCTGCAGCTACAAAAGTTTGAAATTGGTGTACACCTTCTTCACTTCTTTCCGCTTTAATATTTTGAGATACTAGCGGGAAGTTTCAGTAGTTTTAACATTAAAACACCGCGGAGGATGTTGGTTTTTAAAAAAGTGAAACATTAAAATCAGTCCCCACCTGAACTGTCTCCATATACATGTACATTTACATGTAAATCCCTTTGTGAAACTTTACATAACTCACCAGTCAGACACAGATTCAGTCTCCAGCTCACATTTCACACTGTTGGGGATTTAACGTGTTTAAATAAACTCCGTTCTCATGTCAGTTATTAATATCTGAATTCAGCACAGCTGTTTGAAATCAAACATTAACATTTTACCTTTTAGCTCCATTTACACAGAGGAGAGGCATTATTGTGTTAGTGTATTACTCAACATAGGTGTGAATGGTCTGTGTGACCAAGTCACCCTGAGTGAGGACTGTCAGGCACCAATCCCTCTAAGGTCATGGAAATTTGACAGACATTCCTGCACATGCCTTTATTTCACACACCATTCTGCCTTCTCAACCTGATTACAAGAAGAAAATGTCAGGAGGCGGAGGAGTGTACTTGAAAGCTAAAAACCAGGTGTACCCGGGCACACCCGTCCTGCTGGCAGGTGAACTTTCCATTGTTGCGTCCTTGGTTTTATGTACTGTTGTAGTCTTGTGGGTTCTGTCAGTACATGTTCTCATACATAAACACTGAACCTGTGACCTGGATCTGCTGTGTGAGAAAAATCTGGTTGCCATTGGAGAAGGCAGGTGTGGCTGGGTGGGGCTCAGGTGTCTCAGGTGTGTGAAGTGAATAAAAAAATACTGAGAGGAGTCGTGTTAATAGAAAGCCTGCAGCATCAAGTCACTGTCTGACCTCACCCATCTCTCTTCTTTCTGTTTCCTTTAACAAAAAGTGTGTTCACCTGTTTTTAAAAACCCTGGTTAGACTGTGAGGATGTCCGCTGGTCCAGGAGAATTTAGCTTCAGCAGGATCAGATCTGTGATTTCTGTTCGAGTTTAAATATTTTAACGATTTTAAAATATCCTGGCGGGTTCTTTATTTGTGATTAGAAATGTAACGTACTATTTATTTTTGTACAATCTGTAAGCGGCCTGTAACTGCCTACACAGCGACTACTACCAAAACAATACTGATCATTTATTAATTAATCACGTGTGCTGGTAGATGTACACTCATCAGTTTATTAGGAACCAACAGCTCAACCTAAGCAGTCCAGCAGTCCTTTTATTGAAATTGTTTCAGAGGTGTTGATCCGGCTGTATGATCATTATACATTAAACAGAGAGGTGTTTCTGTTATTTAAAAAATGAAATGGTAGAAACAATTGTGTGTGTAACACAATACAATTCAACAGCACCACAAACTGCAGCCTCCAACATGATTATAAAATTGAATCAATACATTTCTTTCTTTCTTAATTTCAAATACATTTTGAAGGAAACATAATGCAGACTGGATTACATTTTGAGCACCTTATTTCCTGGAAATTTTCCTCATAGTTTTCTAAAAATTATCTGGAACTTAGTTGTTAATTACAAGGATATTTCCAGGAAAGGCCAACACAATTTGGTAGTAACTTTAAACGAAATGGAGAAAGTTCACTGACAACATTTTTCATTTGTTTTTAACCAAAATATCTGATCATTTAATACAGTATCGGCTGCTAGTGACTACAGCAATATTAAACTGTTTGTTTGGTTTGATTCTGTTCAGACTCTCACAACAGTTGGTTCGGGTTCGGGAAGAGCCTGGCCTGGTCTAACACAGAAAAGGTTCACAGTGACTTCAGACACAACCTGTTTATTTACATTGAACCAAAACCACCATCTTTCCTGAACCTTAACCAAAGACGGGACTCTGGATGTGAACCTGGTCTCTGCTGTCAAAGTCTGAAACTTTGTAAGCCCAACATCCACGCCACACTCCTTCCAGTCATTGATTCAAACAAATGTTGCCTCTGAACATAATCCAGCCAGTTCTTCAGAACTGTCTGATGGTCCACAAGCTTCAGAGACGCCCTCCCCGCTCTTTCTTCACTCTGTCATTTTTCATGTGAATAACTGAGGTCAACGCAATGAATACTGTTGAAGTATAACCTGACCCTTAGCTCTGTCCAGCAGGACCACAGGATTGCACGTCTCTAGCAGTCTTACTGTTTTTAAAAAAGGCCGTGCTGATAAGTATTACATGCAGTCTTGATGGCGTTAAAGCCGTTCAGACCATTTTCAGGTACAAAAAGGACACTATGAGAAAAACAAATCAGATATTTAATCTGTCACTCTTTTTTGATCACTCCTCTGTGTCGTCTCTCCTCAGCAACGCTCACGTGTCAGCGCTGCTATCTCTGAAAACTGGCCTATCAGCTGCAGACGTTCGCTCCATCAGGCGGAGCGTGGAGGAGAACCGCCTCCTTGATGTCTCCACCAGTCACAGCCCTCCGCTCTTCTCCAAGGTCAAAGTCAAATGGATCAATAATAAGATCAATCAGATGGGGCTGTAGAGCTAAATTGTCTGAATATGTTAGCATGTTAGCCTATTAGCATTTTAGCAGAATCACTCAGTAAACAGTGTTTTTATCTGTATAATTTTGGTATTTGTCACACTGTGTTCCAGTGTTGCTGCTTTTATCACAACACCACAGTGGACATTTTAATTTTGAAAGTCATTGCTTTGTTGTTACAGGTGGCCATGCTGAAGAATAGACAGCTAAACAAACATTTAGTGGAAGGTCTCAGATCTCATATGATGTTGTAAAGATGGCCTCTGTAGCTCAGATTAAACCTGGTTTCCCTGTTCAGTCTCAGATCCATTCTGATGCGGTGTTCCCCAGAGTTCAATCCTGGGTCCCCTTTAGTTCCTTTTGCAAAAGCCTTTTCTTTGGCTGAACTATCATAAAAGTCTGTACTGATTTTACTTGTTAATTGTAGACATAGCTTTTGTGTACTCTCTCTCTTGTGTTGTGTAATCAATGAGGTACAGACCATCACTTTTTGGCTCCAACCAGACATTTATTCTGATAACAGCAGAATGAAATCAGAACTCCGACAGTCAAGTTCACGGGAACAAGCTCCAGAAAAAAATAAAAACAAGGAAAGAAATAATTTAAATAACTGCTGGTTATTGAGTTACACCACTGAGATTTTTAAAGACCCCCTCCAATGAAAATCAAGTTTTTAACCCTGTTAACGTCCATATGTTTTTTTTTTTTTTAAATGATACAAGACATATCATGAGCAAAACAAACAGTCAGCGCCATGGCTGAGTATTTCTACCTTGGAACTGCAGTGAAACAATGACAGTCTGAGAAACACGGACTCCGACAACCTGGGTTTTATATTTCACACTCCTAAGGGGACCAGGCTTATCAGTATAGAGCATTTGCATTTGCATTAGCACAACCACTAACGCTGTATGAACCACTGTCAGTTACAAGCTAATAAGATAACAAGAAGTACATAAACAAATAAAAGATGCTAACTGTACTTACCATTCTGATACCTCTGCTAGTCGCCAAATTTGGTGCACACCAGATTCCTCATCAGAGTCTGGGTCTGATTGAGGCTGATGTGGTAGTAGCCATCTTGACGCGGACTTCTCTGTCACTGGTCAACCTAGTGCAAGCAGCGGTAGTGGGTGGGGCATGAGACTTGTGATATTTGCATATTTGAATATTCATAGATCCGGGATTTATTAATGAGGAAGTAAAAGTAGATTTACTTCCAACCCCTTTTTCAGATATTTTTTTTTTTTTTTACTTTTTATGTGGGAAAACCATGTTAAACAAAATATTAATCTTAGCAAAGTATTTTTACACACTTTGAAAAACGTGTCTGGAGGGGAACTTTAATGAAGCTACAGTTAAGCTAGAAATTCGACAATAATGTGATATGCTCTACAAATTACTCACAACCAATATCATCACAAAACATTTGCTGTGGTAGATGGAAGTCCACATTTTTACCAACAAAAACAGTCTTAGTGAAGTGTTTCAATGGATCTTATTACATATGAACCTACCACAGATATACAGCAGGGTGGTAATAGAGTTTAGGGTTCACCACTCAAGTCTGTAGGGGCCCAGCAGAGGACGCTCATATTAAAGACAGCACACCAGTCCCAGTGGGAACGATTCATATAATAACAGTATAAACAGTTGTACGAGGAAAAACTGACTATAAAAAATAGCTGAGTTATTTATCATGTGATCTGAGAACTGAATCATACTAATAATCCTGTTTAGTGTTAGTGAATTGATGTTTTACAAAATGTGCATGTTGAGACTTTGTTAGTGTCCATGAGCAGCATACGTTTCCATGTGTCTGATTCTTTACAGCAGATCTGTTGTTTTTTGGCAGATCTCACACACAGTTACAAACATTACATTATTAATTAGTCAACGCTATCCATCAATCTATCTGTCTAAATAGGCGTTTTGTTGATAAGATCATTATATGGCTTATGTGTGTTTCTTTTAAGAATCCAAACAGTATGTGTTCATAAAATAAAATTAAATCAAGTGTTAAATAATCAGTAATAAACCTTTTTTATGACTCCTTTCACTGCTGAAACGTGATTTTTAGTATTTTCAGTGAAATCAAAATGGTATGCATGAGTTTAAACATCATGAGGAGTTTTTCAAATGTGACCACGTCTTCAGTCTGTTTCTTCCTTCGCAGCAGATTCCTGAACAAATATCAAACTCTCTGTAAGAGTTTCCATCTGTGAGTCTCAGTGCTGCTCTCCAAACTCCTCCTGGAAAATATTTTCAGCCGCAGATCAGTGCTCCAGATTAATCTAATCAGACTATAAATATTGATCACATCAGACACTAAAACGTCCAAAGTGATGAAATCTTGTCAGCGATGCCTGGTGTAACCACGGTGATTCCTGGAATCCTCTGAAGGACCACAGAGTCTTTTCAGTGACTTTATACAATTATTAACACAACTGAAAACATCTTTTCAAACCGAAGTTTCAGGAGCAGTGAAGTGGAAAACGTTTGGTGGTGAGCCCCTGCTGGTCAAGTCCCTGCACTACACTGAGAGATAAATGTATCATATTTACTTTCATATAGCTGCAAACCTTTCAAGGAACCTGGAATCTCAATGATCAGCTTGAGAACAGACTGAACTGAAGGAGGGAGAAGACTGAAGCTAACAGACCACTGTTGACTTTTAAATTAGCCCACACAGAAATTTTTATTTTTCAGCTGACCTCACACTTTATTACTTCTCCACCAAACATTTGCGAGGTCCATAATGGAAAATGATTTAATAATCTGCAGGGACTTGTCTCCTTTAAAGTGAAATAAAAGATATTATGTTTTATTCTTTAAATGTCAGTTTTGTTTTTTTTTATCACGATTTCATGGTCAGAACGATTGTTTGTACAAACCTTCACTGAAACCTGAATTTTTCTGGATGAAGAGTCACTGTCACTGATCAGAGTTAAGTGATCAATAATCAGTGTAAATGCCCCTGATAGTCACACTGGTGACTGAAAAATGAAAGTTAATTTCTGTTCTGCTGTTTTTTTTCCTGTGTTCTGTTTGTCTGTGTGTCTATGTCTCTGTGTTTGTGTTAATGTCCGCGTGTTTGTGTGTGTGTGTGTGTGTGTGTGTGTGTGTGTCTGTGTGTGTCTGTGTGTGTCTGTGTGTGTGGTTGTGTGCTACACTGCTGTCCCCTGCTGGTTAAACACTGAACCTGGAAATAAAAATACTTTCTACTCTTTATAAGAACTGGAGATAAAGTGTATCAGCAGCGTACGTGGACACAAATCTAACAGCTGATGATCGACTGCAGCTCAAAGTGCTTTACACTACAGGCCACATTCCCCCAGTCACAAACTCGCATAACTGGTGGCACAGGCAATAGGGGCAATTTGGGGTTCAGTGTTTTGCCCGAGGGCACTTCAACATGTGGACGGGAAGAGCTGGGGATCGAACCACCGAGATGACCCGCTCTACCTCCTGAGCCACAGCAGAATGGCTCAGGAGGTAGAATGTGTGAATGTATATGGGTTAAATGAATGGGTTCACGTAGTGAAAAGTGCTTTGAGCGGTCGATAAGACTAAGAAACACTATGCAAGTGCAGTCCATTTACCATTTTACGCTGCAGACAGGACTTGGCGGCTTTCAGCTTCCTCCCAGTGCAGAAATCACAGGTGACATCTCCAGGAGTCCAGTTGTCTTCAGCTCACCCACTAAATCTTTTAACATGGTTTTTCTCACCAGGACAGGCTGACGTATGAAAATCTTTCTGCACTGAGGACAGCTGTGGATTTTCTTCTGACCCTTTTTTATTCCCCGTGGGCACATAGTCACCGGATCCTTCAGTAGATCCAGACAGATCGAACAGCACAACTTCTCTTGGTGAACTCCTCGCTGAGACATTTTCACTCCTCAGAGACAGCGAATGTCTGAGAGTTTCACTTCCTCACAACAGATAAAAGCTGAGCTCCGATCCAAACCTAAACTCTGTTTCTTCTGTTCAGGGTCACCTGCTGATCCGCAGTGAATTGGGCTCGTCAGCTCCTGGTGTTTACTGCTACGTCAACTGGCAGATCTGTGAAAGACGACAGAAGCAGGAAATATGTGGACAGAGATGAGCGTGTTGTGTTTAAGAGCAGCTGAGGGAGAAGTTTTCAGTGTTTAACCCTTACTAACAACCTGAACTGTCATATGGATGTGATTCATACCAATGGAAGAGTTCAACCCAGAAAACACGCTGATGACGATCCACAGCTGAAACTAACACAGTTTACTACAATTCTGTCTGTTTTCAGCAGCTGTGGAATCATCACTCTGCACATGTTACTGTCTCATTTGTTTTTTATTTTACTACATTCATACTATGGCGTGATTCACCTGTTAAGGGCCCCCTAGGCAAAAATGGACCGTGTAAATCTCACCGAGAGGCAAGAAAACCACAAAAAGACGCAGTACAACTACAAAGTCACAAAAAATGACCACAGAAAACAAAATAGAACCACAAAAACATGCAAACGACTGTAACACGAAATAGAACCACAAAAATGAAATCAAAATACACAAAAAATGTTGTTTGCGGTCATTTTGTGTGTTTTTCAGGCTGGGGCTCTTGTTCTGTGTCCAGGGGCCTATTTTCTCTTAATCTGTCCATGAGTATACGATATTTTGATTTATCTTTTGATATTATTACAGATTAGAATATTTAAAGTTGTTTATTTGCCATTGTGAGTCTTGACAAACCTTGACTCATATAAATGTGCCAATGTCTTTTAAACTGTGCCCGTCTGCCCATGGTAATATATGCAGATGTTATATGTATAATTTGCTCCTATTCACACACTGTGATTTAAAATGAGTCTTTATAAATGTATTTTATTTGAAGTTTGTAGTGTCAGTGCGATTGTGTCGTTTGTACTGTCCACCCTCTCTGTCCAGTCACCCTAGCAACACCAAACGCCGCCGCTCGGCCTGACTAACCAATCACGTCCCACGCTGCTGCTAACGTCATATCCTGTCAGCGCGCTGGGTTTGGTTAGTCCTCCATCTTGGTTTAGGCTAGCGAAGCGGCTAGCAGTGTCTGTCTGGAGAGGATGAGGAGAAGCTGAGCAGACCGGGTCCCGCTGCTGAGCTCACCGAACCGGGAGTGTCTCCACCGACCCGAACCGAGACAGAGACCAGCGGGCATATCTGGACCTGCACTGGTCCTAGAAACACACATACCCGGTCCTGCCGGGCTGCTACTAGCTAGCCGGGTAACTTAGCAGGCAAAGAGGAACTGTTGCTCCGGGTCAGTTTGGATAGATGTCGGTTAAAAACTGCCGGAAAAGAAGCCGAGCCGAGCCGAGCCAGGCTAGATAACCCTCTGGTCCTGTAGCCAGGGCTGGAGCCAGTGATGCTGGGTGAATACCTGATGAGAAAACCCGACCTCAAGTGAAAGCAGCCCACAGATAGTCCACTAAGTTTAGGCAGGTGTTCCGGGGCGGACAGGCGGCTTCATGACCAAACCTCCCTCACACTGACCCGGGTAACATGTCCACCAGGACCCCCCTGCCCACTGTCAACGAGCGGGACGCCGAAAATGTGAGTTCACCCTAAGAATTCATTCTGTTTTAACCTGCTTAGTGTTTTTTTTTTTTTTTTGGATTGTTCAGCACGTTTTTTATTAAAGTTAGGTCACCCACAACATAAAGGACGAAACAAACACATTAATTTATCACTAAAACTGCCCATGGATTTTATTGATTGATTGGTTTACGGGGTTATGACTGTTTACCTCAGAAGGTGTTTTAAATAGTTTGCAGGTCAGTCACTGTATCACTACATTTTTCCTGGAGGAGGTTTCAGTTGATCTTTGGACGATTTAAAGGGTCATTGAGAGGGTTCAGGGTGTTTTGGAAGGTATTACAACATGCCTAAATTAGGTTCCAGGGAACCAGGGTCCACTAAGAGCCAATTAGAGAGATTCAGGCATAGGTTCCAGTGATGCGTGATATGGTTTTGGTCTCCAAAAAGGTTTCCAGGTGTCTTGGAAGCGGTTCCAGTGGATTTTTGGAAGGTTCGGTGGGTCTTTGCTAACCTTGGTAGGGTCACTGAGACATTTCAAGACGTCCTGAATGGTGTCATGGTGCTCTTGTAGTGAGTTCCTGGAGTCCTGAGGGCCACTAAGGGCCATTAAGAGAAGTTCATTAATTCTTGGGGATTTTACAGGTGTTTGAAAGGAAGTTCAAGATACCTTTGAGCAGTTTTGAAGGGTATCTAAGAGGATTCTAGCTAGCATAGAAAATGTTTCATTGGATATTTGAAAGCTTCAGATCTCTGGTGCTTGGTTCCAGGTGTTCTTGAGTAGTTATGAGGGTCACTGAGAAGGTTCCAGGTGTCATGGAAAATGTTTTGGTTTCTTGTAGTGGTTCCCAGTGGTCCTGACATTTGCTAAGGGAAATTGAGTTGGGGACTTGTTTGAGGGAGTTCCAGCTGGATCGCTAGAATGTTCAAAAGCCTCTTGAGAAGGTTGGTAGGGTTACTGAGAGGGTTTCGTCCTGGAAGGTGTTTCCTTGAGGAGGCTCTAGATGTTCATGGAGGGGGTTCTGGTGCTTTTTTTGAGGATGTCTCACAAGGTTCCAGTTGAATCTTTGGAAGGTTCAGAAGCTTATTGAGAAGGGTTATGGGGTCATTCATGAGGTTCGAGTCACTTTCTTAGGAGGTTGCAGGTGTTCTTAAGGAGGTTTTGGATATTCTTGAAACGTTTTAATGACCTCCTAAGAGAGTTACAGGTGTTCTTGAAGATGTTCCAGCATGCCTTTGGTAAAATTTCATCATGCTTTTAATTTTCATTTGGTTATTGTTTTCAGCTTTGCATTTTTGTGAAAATGATTTTTCACCTTTGTGTTGCTTTTAAATAAGACCAGAGGGCTGTTGGAAGGCTGTCAGAGGTTCTCGAGGAGGCTCCACGTGTTCTTGACACAGTTTTTGGGGTCATGTAAAAAGATGATGTGCAGTGAGAGGATTCTCTGTGTTATTATGAATATCAATATTATAGTAACTGATGTTAGTATTGAAGCATGCAGAGACTGGTCAGGTGTATCTGCCTGTCTAACACTACCAACTCCAAAGCCCCCACCTATCATTTGTCCTTGTGGAGCTTTGAGGAGTTCTGTTTTCCAATCAGAGCACAGTGTATCATGTGAGATCTGTGATTGGTCATGCTTCCTCCTGGCTGGTGGATCGCTGTGGATTGGTGTGGTCTCTGTCTATGAACCCAACCATCGTCTGGTCTCTGTAACATCATGATGAACGGTTTCAACCCAAAGCAGCGACTTTCTGCAGTGAGGATCTGATGTGACCCAGTTTATCTGATCTGGTCTGTAGTTATTTTGGGATACAGGCTCAGATGATCTACCTCTCTGTGTGTATGTAGATGTGTTGGTGTAGATTAGCCTAAAGAGTCTCTCTGTCAGTTGGACAAACAGTGGTTTGGAGGACATAAAGCCTGGTTCTGTGTAAATCTAAACTGGTGATGGTGTTGCGGTAGCCTACAGGTCTGAGATGCTGATCAGGTGATCACAGCAATATGACATGCAGTGTTTCCCATTAATTACCTAGACTGTCCCTCCACAGTCATCATACTGTAGTGAAAATGCTGAGAAATGTACATCACAGTTTCTAAGAGTTTTCAAAATTCTTCTTTTGTCCAAAACCCAAAGAGATTCAGTTACTGTGACAGAAAACAGAGACAAGCAGATAATCTGATACACTGGAAAAAGTTGAAAGAGTACATTTAGAATTTTATGCATAAAAAATTACACATCTTATTATCTTATTAATTTTCAGTCAGTGGGTTTCTGTTTGATATTCTCACTTAATCAAAATAACAATCAATTAGAGAAAAACCAAAAATGTGTAGTTGGTGATTAATAATTTCTTAATTTAATAGTTTCAGTCTCAGTAGTGATGCGTGGCAATCTGCCCTTGTCTTGTTTGTTTATTTATTGATGAGGTAGGTGTTTATTCAAAACCTATTTTGTTAATTGCTGACTGTTTTTTTTTTTTTTTTTTTCAACAATGTTGAGATTAGACAGAATTAAAGACATGTATTAGTGAAGTTTGTCATATCTCTATGAAAATTTTTACACTATACTCACACCCATACATAAGAACTGATTAGAATTTTGAAAATGAAGTTAGAATATCAACCGGAAATCTTTTACTTGATTGACAGAAAATTAATCAGCAATACTGTGGATAATCAGTTAATTGAGATGATTACTTAAGTTATTTTTTGAGCACAAAGATAAAAACGTAGTGGCTCCAATGTCAGTAATATGAATATTTTCAGTTTTTCTCTGTTTTCTGTCGCAGTAACTGAATCTCTTTGAGTTTTGGACAAAACCAGACGTTTGAAGACGTCACCCCTGACTCTGAGAAAACTGTGATGTACATTTATAATTATTTTTTGCCATAGACCAAATGGGTAACTGAGTAAACTTGGTGATAATCAGCAGAGGAATTAGTAATTAAAGTAGCTGTTATTTGCAGCTGCTGTTAAGATAACAGTAAGAGTGTTTTGTCTATAGACATAATTATTATCTGATCAGTTAAAACTCTAACTGATAGAGGGGTCTCTGCCTCAGTGTGAATTGACTGACCCCATCTGTCTGCGTGATGTAATTATTTTTCACAGCATACCTCAGTGGATGATGGGCGTGGTGAGGCGTCCCGCTCCGTCCGCTCTGCTCGCTGTAAAACCTCTTTGTCCGCCGCCGGAGACGAAATGCCCCACGTCGGAAACTACCGCCTGCTTAAAACCATCGGGAAAGGAAACTTTGCTAAAGTCAAACTGGCTCGACACATCCTGACGGGGCGAGAGGTGAGACACATACAGATACCCATCTTGGACTAAAGCTCCCAAAACTCCATCGGAATACAAGGTCTTTGTTGAGTCTAAATAGTGTCTTTTCTTAGTTCAGCAAAGTTTTGGGAGCTTTACTCCAGAGTACAGATACTCAGACCAGGAACATGTGAAATGGTGAATTAACTGTCAATCACCTCTGTCTCCCTGACAGGTGGCCATCAAAATCATTGATAAGACCCAGTTGAACCCCACCAGCCTGCAGAAGGTGAGAGACAGTCTGGATATAAGTTTGACTGTAAACTACAACACATCAGTCACTGCTTTTTAGAATATAAGGAAAAGAGTCAGAAAACCTCAGACTTAATGACTGAATAAATGTTCGTAACGCCAAATTCTCATGTGACTGTAGCAAAACAGAGATGGGCATCCACCTTTCAGTTTGAGCAGAAGAGGGGAAGAAGCAGACAGAACACCTAGGCTAAAACTTCATAAACCATATTAGAAATGACCCCCTTTCACTTGTGGAATGTCACTGATTTCTATTTGCTGGTTGTGTTTTTGGTTATGTTTTTAATCAGTTTTTCTCCTGATAACGTCTGTGATGTTGGTGGTTCTATTTCCAGCAGTAAAAACCCAGCAGACAGCAGCTGATGTTCCAAACCGAACCAATCTGATCAGCCAGGATACATGAATCAATCAGAAAAACTGATACAGTCTGACCTGAGATCAGACTGAGACATAGACCTGCTCTGTGTGTGTCCTTTAATCAGCTGTCCAGGTTATTGATTAGTTATTGATTAACCACTCGGCAAAGCAGGACTCAGCGCTGTGACCTCTGTCAAACAAAATGCTGCTGCAGTTATAATCCAGACTACAGTCTGACTGACCCAGGGTTTTTGAGTCTGATAATGATATTTGAGAGTTGAAAAAGTCTGAACAGTATATTAGTCAACATTTGTTTTTTAACAGAACCAACATCTTTGCTCGGGATCCTTACAAGTGGCTCTTAAAGACAGGTGACCCAGATCTGCGTAGTGTTTGGGACAGTGTAAAATTAGAAGGCGTCAGATATATCAGCAGATATGAGATCATTATATCAGTCAGCTGATGAGTTAATGTCAAAGTACTTTAGGTTTGAGATCATTAGAGTCTCCATCCCAGAGTTTGTCCAGCAGAAAGCACTGACAGGTTGATTTTCACACTGTAAAATGTCCCGATCAGGTAAAAATGAGGACAATTAATAACCAGATTTAAAGATCAAAACATTATCCACTCATGTATTGTTCAACTTTTTAAAACTTGAATATCAGTATGGGCTATAATCAATACTCAGTGTCATACAAACTGCTGCTGCAGTAATAACCCAGATTAGAGCCTGAATAATGTTGTTCATGTTTTTAAAAGTTGATGCCGGTCTCAGTCTTTGAGGGTTTAAAAGTCAGATAATATACTGAATGGTTTGTATCGTCGAAGGATAAAACTTTAGAATATATTTTTACACAGACAGAGGATTGACAAAGGACCTCCATCACTTCCATTAGAAACAAGTTATGAGGAGATGTGTTAATGTCCAGTATGAACAGGAGGAATGATCGCAGAAAGAAAACCCTGTGTCAGTGTTGATATAGAACCTGCCTGTTGTTTATAGAGCAGAGCCAGGCGGCGTCAGACCCTGGTCAACAGAAAGGTGGTGATGGAGGATTGGTTGATGCACGTTCAGACAGACAGCGATGTGGATTGGATCCACGTCACTGTGTCGGTCTGAACGGAGAATAAGCTGACCTCAGATGCACCTTTGGCATTTCTGTTCCACATCTCTTGATAATTATCAGACAACCTGATCTGTCTGGGGTAGGATCAAATCAAACTGCTGATGTTTCTGTATATAAACCTGTGTGTCTGTTTCTCTCTCAGCTCTTCAGAGAGGTCAGAATAATGAAGATCTTAAATCACCCAAATATCGGTGAGTAACGTCAAACACAAACACCCCATCCATACATCTGTCTCCCTCCCTTTCTCATCCTATTTCTTCTCACCTGTCTGTCTCTACGTCCTGTCTCTCCACAGTGAAGCTGTTTGAGGTGATAGAGACAGAGAAGACGCTGTACCTGGTGATGGAGTACGCCAGCGGAGGTCAGCCACACCTTCATCTTTAAATAGTCCCACCTGACTGAAACCAGGTTTATGTGTTTGAATCTGGATACGGACCTCTTAGTTGTATGTAGAGCTGAAACGATTAGTTGATTAATCGATTAGTCGATCGATGGAATAATAATTTGAAACTATTTTGATAATTGATTATTTGTTTCAGTTACTTACACAAAAACAGGGAATCAATGCCAAATATTCTCAGATTCCAGCCTCTTAAATGAGAGGATTTTCTGCTTTTCTGTGTCATATATCACTGTAAACTAAATATGTTTCAGTATGTGGATCTTTGGGCAAACAAAACAAGACATTTGAAGACATCATGTTCAAGTTGTGATTAACATTATCTGACAATTTTTTTGAGGTTTCATAAACTAAACGATTCATCGAGGGGAAAAAAAACAGTTGAATTGATGATGAAAATAATTGTTAGTTGCAGTCCTTGTTGTATGATCTCTGACCTATGTCAGGTTCACTGTCACTTGGTGTTTCTGCAGAACTAATCTGAACAGGTGACCTTCATTCCTCTGTGTGTGTGCAGGTGAAGTGTTTGACTACCTCGTAGCTCATGGGAGGATGAAGGAGAAGGAGGCCAGAGCTAAATTTAGACAGGTAACACACACACACACACACACACACACACACGCACACACACACACACACACACACACACACACACACACACACCAATGTTACCATGGCAACACCCTGGAGCTACCTACATCCCATAATGCAGCAGTGAAATAGATGGAGTGTCTGGTTCAGAGTGTATTTTCTCTTACTGTAAACTTTCCCTATTTCTACTGTATCAGTTATTTTACCACAGTGCCTTTGAGCCAGGCAGCAAAACACACTGTATCACAGCCTGAACCTGTCTGTCTGTACCTGTCTCTCTGTGTCTGTCTGTATGTCTCTGCAGATTGTGTCTGCAGTTCAGTACTGCCATCAGAAGCGAATAGTTCACCGTGACCTTAAGGTAAAACACACAATAATAAACTCAGATTCCCAGCTGACATTAAACACATCATGAACATACATACATAACCTACTACTGGATTCACACCTCTTCCTCTTCCTCCTCCTCCTTCCTCCTGCAGGCAGAGAACCTCCTCCTGGATGCTGACATGAATATTAAAATAGCAGATTTTGGGTTCAGTAATGAGTTCACTGTTGGTGGGAAACTGGACACTTTCTGTGGTTCTCCTCCGTACGCTGCTCCTGAGCTCTTCCAGGTACACACACTTTCATTCATTCATTCATTCAATCATTTATGTTTGTATTTATGTAGTTAGAAAGGTCGACACCTAGCTGTGGAGATCGATAGCTGAGTAGTTACGTACTGTGTATAACCTGAATGATGTTGGAGTTTGGAGACTGATACTGATATCGATATTTGAGTTTAAAAAATCCAAAGACACCATATTGGCTGATGGGTTTTTTTTTTTTTCTTTTTTTAAGCATGAGCACATAACATAAACAAACCATCCTGATACAAATTGTGAACAACATTCATAGTGAGTGACACTTTACAGTATAAAAATCAACCTGGCAGTGCTCTGTAGGACCAGCCCTGTAATGGAGACACAGTTTCTAAAAGACTTCAGGCATCATTTGACATTTTTGTGCTGATATAGTCTGTCAGACCACATTTACACTGAGAATGATATATCTGCTGATAGTATAGTGGTTGGGTTCTTATTTACTGTGGCAGGTATTTACTGTTGTCAGTTAATTGAGTACTAAGCTGGTTAGATAGTTAGGTACTGTGGTGTTTGGTTTGATAGTAATTTAGGAAGGAATGCAGAATTGCAGTTATGTAGTTAGGTTAGGGCAGTAGGTAAGTCCTTAGGTATATAGGTAGGTAGGTGGGTATAATGTTGTGTGGTAGATATGGTAGATAAATATGTAGTCAGTCTGAAAACGTAATGAACTGTGTTTCTTAAAGAAAAGTCATGTACTGTATGCGTTTATGTGTGTTGTGTGTGTTTCAGGGTAAGAAATATGACGGTCCAGAGGTGGATGTGTGGAGTCTGGGTGTGATCCTCTACACTCTGGTCAGTGGATCTCTGCCGTTTGACGGACAGAACCTCAAGGTCAGTGTGACACAGACACAGGTGAAAGGAACAATCCAACCTTTTTTTAAATGACATGGAGTCCCTCGGGGATGAGCCCTGGAGCCTCTGATCTTTCTGTTAAACCATATGGAGATTCAAGGGAACAGTGCAACATTTTCTGTCTTCCTCAGAGTCAGATGATTCAGGAGTTTCAACTCTGTGTCCAGTACAGAGATAGGTCCAGGACATGTTTAGCCTAGCTTAGCACAAGACTGGAAACAGGGTCAAACTGCCAGCTCCTTGAAAAGAGATAAAAATTCACCTTCAACAACTCCAAGTCTGTCTGATTTTAAGATGATTTTCTGAATAGTTGTACTGTTCCTTTTTAAATGACAGATAAGGACAGTGTCTGTGTTTCCACGGCGTGTCTGAAGTCTTTGTTTCTGTCTGTAGGAGCTCAGAGAGCGAGTGCTGCGAGGCAAATATCGTATCCCATTCTACATGTCGACTGACTGTGAGAACCTGCTGAAACGTTTTCTGGTGCTGAACCCGGGGAAACGAGGAACTCTGGAGGTCAGAAGACAGCAGCAATACATCAACAATACATCACCACCATACGACCAATACATCCGCTATACATCATCAATACATCACCAACACACGCTCAATACATCAGCTATACATCATCTATACACTGAACCCTCAGGCTCCTCACCTGTGTTGTTGTGGATCGACAGACTCACAGCCTGGCTGTGCGGAACAGAGAGATGGTGATTGATACGATTAGATCAGACTTGTCAGACTTTATTGATCCCAGGGGTAAATTGACATGTTACAACAACACCGAGACCAACTGTCTGAAAACAGACCGAGAACTATTAGAAAGAAGTTAGTAAATAAAGGAAGAAATGACAGTGAGTGAAAAAGCCCCACTGAACACTACATAAACGTTAAAGTAGCTCAGACTGTTTAAATGAATTGTGAATGAATAAAACTGGTATTATTACCAAAAAGATCGATAAACTTGATGGATTTACCACTCAGGGTTTGTGATCAGATCATTGGTTTTGTTGTTGTTGCCTGAAAGTTTTCTGAATGTTTCATCTTCAGCAAATCATGAAGGATCGCTGGATCAATGCCGGTTTTGATGAAGAGGAGCTGAAGCCCTTCATCGAGCCGGAGGTGGACATCAGGGACCAGAAGAGGATCGGTACACACTCACTCACACTTTAAATGCTTCATTTGAATCCACCAGTTACGGTCTGGTTACACAGGTGTATACGCAGACACATCTCTCAGCGTAGATCAGATGCCACATAGTGACAGTACATATTTAAAACATGAAGCTACACTGCAGATAAAAGAATCTGAGAGTACTGTGAGCTGAACAAGGTGGAACATGTAATTAGTTTTATTCTCCACTGTCCTTTATAGTGTGACTTATGGCCAGACTTTGTTTTAAAAGTTAAGGTTCCAGATTTAGATTACAGCTTCAATTGAAAACCTTTTTGATAATGTTGTTATGTTTTCTGAATTTATTTCAAAAGTATGAAACAGGAGAAGAAAAATAGCTCTAGCTTCTTAAAATCATGTTTATACTGCGTGAAGCTGTGTATACATGCATATATTTCAGAGATCTGGGACTACATGTAGGCTGCTGAGGTATATATGCGAGTGGGTTTACAAATAACAATATGTGGTTTGTTGTTTATCAAAGTGTCTGATGCGGGAGGGGTCATGTAGATGATCAGACACAAACATAACATATTGATTAATTCAAACACAGCTCTGCTATGTAATAAGTCAAAAAGAGACGAGGAGGGTGAGACATGTCACCAAACAGGCCGTCGTAGACGTTTAGAGTTTGAAAATAAACAGGAGTCTGATGGAGGACCTCTTCCACTCACAGCTGGAGCCCCGGGTGGAGGCAGCTGTTAAGGCTGACGGAGCAGCATCAGTGTGTGGATCATGATGTGTATGTGTTGTGTTGTGTTGTGTTTCAGATGTGATGGTGGGGATGGGTTACTCCAGAGAGGACATCAACGATTCGCTCGCCAAGATGAAGTACAATGACATCACAGCCACATATCTGCTGCTGGGACGCAGGGCTGCTGAGGTCAGAGGTTACCGTGGTAACAGCAGGTGTGCAGACGACCTGGACTAAGCAGCAGTCATAACTGATGTGTGTTTGATGTTCAGGTGGAAGTGAGCGACTCTTCGTCCTCCAGCAGCATCTCTCTGCTCAAACCTCGTCCATCCAGCAGCACTCAGTCTCCTGCTCACCTCCTCGTCCAGCGCTCCTCCTCCTCCTCCAAACAGAGGAGGTACAGCGACCAAGGTACAGGCCCCGACAAGGACCCGGGTTTAATCCAGGTCACAGTCACAGACCGCAGTTCATCTCGTAACTCCCTCTGTCCCCCTCTCCTCAGTATGTCCAGTGTCCTCAGCTGCTCCTCACCCCAGGAGGAGTCAGACGGCAGCGTCAGCGGAGGGGGAAGTGAAGCAAGAAGTGGGAGGTCAGAACAGGAAGTCCAGTCCCGTGGAGGGGGGCAGTCCACTGCTGGGGAACGCCAACAACCCCAACATGGCTGACATCCCTGAGCGAAGGAAGATGTCAGCCACGCCCACTGTGAGTTACCTGTTAGACAGGTCGACACAGGTGTGTCTGGAAAGCTGAAACAGGGTCTAGCATCTGTAAACTGGCTGAGAAACTGAAGACTGATTATTTTACCCAGAAATCACTGCCACCAAAGCAGCACTAAAAAAAGACAGATAGTGACTCTACCTTAGGGAGCTGTGGTTTTCTGCTGTCTGTTTGAATTACTTTAAGAAAACATGAGATTTTGCAGTTGATAGTAAAAAATATCTCCGTCTTCTATTAATATTTATATTGAAATCAGTACAACATTTTATTTTTAAACTGTAATACATTTCAAGAGAGCTGCAAAAATTAGTCGATTGAAAAATAATGGGCCAACTATTTTGAAAGTTTTTCCTCTTTTCATAAAAAATTACACAGTTTTAAGGTTTAAAAGTTTTTAAACTTTACAAAAGAAACTGTAAGACATCAGATCCAGGTGAGCGTGTTTTGTCTTTGTAGGACAGAGTGGAACTGCACTGGTCTGTGTTTTTATAAGAGGATATGTTTCTAACTCTTCATGTGTTTAACTCTCTCAGGGAGGATCGTCCAGTATGACGAGGAGGAACACGTACGTCTGTAGTGAGAGGAACTCTACAGATCGACACCCTGTGGTCCACAACGGCAAAGAGAACAGGTACGAGGCAGCGTCACAGAGTGGTGCGTCAGTAGACTCCCCTAACACATCGGGTGCATCAAAGTACTGTATGGGGGACATGTTGTAAAATCAGAGGTCTACTCAAAGCTCTTACACTCTCTGACAAACAGCGGCGAACAGCTGCTTAATGAATTAAAACGTGACTCTGCAGATCATCTTGATGTGAGAGGAGCAGATGACAGAAAGTACAAACGCTCATCAAACGTGATCAGTGTTAAATCTGTCATTAGAGAATCTACAGAACTTGACAGAGACTGAGAGTTTAATGTGAAAGGCCAGTGGTCTGTCTAGATTACCACCTCCGTGTGGCTGCATCACTTTTTCTACATCACACATCTAAGTTGGGGAAACACAACAGTTCCTTTCTCTAAAACAGGAAGGGTAATATCAACTCATCTGATGGCTGATTCATGTTCGGTGAGGTGTTTCTCCTGCATAGCATTGTGGACGTCAACCCTGTAACATGTATATGAATATGACAGTCTTTGTATGGCAGGTTATTCATGACTTGATATGAAGGGAAGTGGACTTTTAAACTTATGACAAAAAACTGAAGCAGCAGAGCTCAGGGTGAACCAAAACAACAAACAAAAGAATATTCATCAAACAGCCATGTTACCTGCCCCCCCCCCCCCAGCTCAGCGACCACCCCTGCCCAGAGATCGGTGGGCGGAGCCTCCACCCACAGCGTGAGCAGTGGGGCGACTCCTCCGGACCGGCTGCGGTTCCCTCGGGGGACGGCAAGTCGCAGCACCTTCCACGGAGGTCAGCTCCGAGAGAGACGCACCGCCACCTACAACGGCCCCCCAGCCTCACCGAGCCTGTCACATGATGCCACACCCCTCGCACAGTCACGAGCCAGAGGATCCACCAACCTGTTCTCCAAGCTCACCTCCAAACTCACACGCAGGTACACCAGTGCAAAGCATCATGGGAGGTTGAATGTATTTACTTGTGTGACTGCAGAAGGCAAGACAGGTGAGTCAGACAGGTGTATCAGACTGAGAGCAGTGAGACAGGTGAATCTGGACTAAGTCAAAACGGTTGCTTTTACTAGACTGAATTTAAACGGATTCTGGAACCAGAACCAGAACCTCTTCCTTCTGTTTCTTCTTCTGTGTCTTTTTTCCTTTAACTTTTTATCTTCCATCTGCTCATTAACACTGAAACTTTTCCTTCCTTCCTTCCCTGTTTCCTTCCTTCCGTGTGTCCTTGCTGTCAGAGGGGCTTCAGAGGTTGAGAGGAACGGGAGACCTGAAGGGTCAAGGTGAGTCAGACAGGTGTTTGTCTTCTGACACAGGACGTCTGTTTCCTCTAATGTATTTATTATTGCTATAATTCTCTTCGTTCTGATTTGCTGAGAGTAGTTGACAGGTGCTGCAGCCCAGCCAATCAGAAACCACATCTCCATGTGTTATTGTTCTTCAGTTTGCCAGCTGCTGTGTGAATAAATAAAACTAAGTGTAGATCTCAGTCATCAGCAGCTTCAGTTTGGTTCATGTATTTGTCAGGGACAGTGTGAATTACCTTCGTTCAAATATTCTCAATTTTAACACAGACCCTCCCTCTGTCCTCCCCCCTCTCCAGTCGTAATGTGTCCTCCGATCAGAAGGAGGAGCCCGGTTCTCCCGCTGCTCCTCACCTGAAGGAGTCGAAGCCCCGCTCCCTGAGGTTCACCTGGAGTATGAAGACCACATCCTCCATGGAGCCTCTGGACATGATGAGGGAGATCAGGAAAGTCCTGGACGCCAACAACTGCGACTACGAGCAGCGCGAGCGCTTCCTGTTGCTTTGTGTCCATGGAGACGGACACGCCGACAGCCTCGTCCAATGGGAGATGGAGGTGTGCAAACTGCCCCGCCTCTCACTCAACGGAGTCCGATTCAAACGTATTTCAGGAACGTCCATCGCCTTCAAGAATATCGCCTCCAAGATCGCCAACGAACTCAAGCTGTAGAGGCAGAGTGAGACAGGTAGACAGAGACAGGTGTGGAGAAAGACAGATGGACGGACCGCACAGGTGGGTTTATTATCAGGTTTCAGCCTCTGCAGGTTGATTTAAAATCTGATGGACGATTGGAAAACAAACAGCAGGAAGTGGACAGGTGTTTGTGAAGCAGAGCTGCAGTCATATGTGTGTGACTGGTAGATGTTGAGTATCTGTCATTAGTGTGTGGCTGCAACTGAAGGCCAGTCCACATCCACCACATGCTGTGCTCCCAGGAACGCTGTGGTTTTTCGGTCTGTTTTCATTTTCTGTTTCTCTCGGTGAAGCTGATCTCCACAGACGTCTGGTTACATCACACACATCTCACCATGTTTAAAACAAGGTACAGTATCTGTAATGACTGAATGATTTCCAGGTTCACTGCTGACAGATTCCCCAAAATCAGTCAATCAATAAATAAAAACTAGAACTGCACTCGGCGCTCCGCCAAGGCCTTACACTCCTACACGTCTGTCTAGTTCTTAAGAAAAATAAAAGCAAAAAGCAAGTAGTCTGATAACATAAGAGACTTCTTTGTTATAAAACACAGTAAGTCATAAATCGTAGACTGTGTAATGCAGATTCAGAAATTTCCTCCACCAAATTCTACAAACTCATAGATCTCAACACCATAAATGTCCATAAAGCTCCACACATTATTTCCTGAGAAAATGTGGGAACTGCCCAATATCGCAATGTTAAGGAAAATGACAAATTCCTGGACCTGCCCCTTTAACCAGATCATCCCCAAAATGTAATGGGTTCTTCCCTGGACCAGGCCCCATTCCTCCACCAATTCTGGTGCAGATCGGTTCGGTAGTTTTTGTGTGATCCTGCTGACAAACAAACCAACAGACAGACACAGGTGAAAACACAACAACAAAAAACAACAAATAACTACTCATGTCCACATCAGCTGTCGCCTTGTTCTGTCACCTGTCTCTGTCTCTCTCTCTCTCTCTGTCTATCTCTCTGGTGTTATTAGGAAACTGGTCTAAATTCATTGATTATTGGTTATTGACGATGAAGCCCGCACACTGATGACTACATCACTGTCTTTCTGTATGGGGTTTCCCTCACCTGCTCCCAGCACAGCAGGGGCAGCTTGTACTTGTAATTGAATGAACATAACTGACTGCTGCAAAGGATCATGGGACTTGGACTCCAGGGTTCTTAAAAGGAGACACAGGAACTGTTCTGCTGTGATATACATTAATGGTTTATTTTGAAAGAGGCTCTGCAGTGACTAACCTGCAGGTGTTTTGGCCCCGCCCGCCTGAGAACAGGTGAGGGCGGTGTCAGACTAAAGGGGGTGGAGTCGTTTGTGCCTAGACAGGTAGATGTGAGTCAGTGTTTGTGAATGTAAATAGTTTGACAGACACTCACCTTGTTTTCATGTTGATTTGTTTCCTCTTTTGTACATGTGATCAGTCAGCTGATCAACGGCTGATTGTCGGCTGATCGACGGCTGATCAACGGTTGATTGTTGTTGTTTGTAAGCTGAACCTCAGGTTCACCTGTGTCTCATTAAACACCTTGAAGACAGCACAGCTTCCTGTCTGGATGAAGTTTTTTGACCGACAGTCAAACTACAGAAGCCCAGAGGGTTCATGGAGGGTTAGAACGATTCAGCCCTGGTACCTCCACACGTCCAGTGTGGCTGACTGATGTTTGAACCGCACTGAGGTGTCACTCAGGTGACTCCACCTGCTGATGACCTCCCGTACAGTGACGTACATTTACATTTTATGTACAGACTGTCCTTTCCTCCAGGGAGTTTATCTTCTGATTTTATTTTCATTACACCTTTCTTGTTATGTCATCGTGAATCCACTTACGTAGCTCTTATCTTTAGATTAGATTCCTTAAGTTGGGTTTGTCGGACATACTCTGAGACGGTTCTATGGCCTGGGGTCAGGACACCCCACAGGGTCTCCAGATAAATCTGATCTGTCACCAAACAATTGAAGCGATAAAATGTGTCATAAAAAATTAACAAGTTTGGTAGCACATTTACTTTTCTGTCATTTTTGCTTTTTTGGTGAAACACTAGATGTTTGAGAAAGAAGATTCACTCCCTGTCGGAACTGATCATAAATGACACGGCTTCTTTTCAAGGACAAACGAACCAAAAAAAAGGTACAATAAAGCATGAATGAAATCAAATACCTGATTTCAACATAGAAAGTTTGTATTGGACTGTCACTTTATTGATGATGTCACTAACTCTACATCACCACCAGGAGGTGTCTGTTCAACCCATTTAACCACGAATATCTATTGTCACCAGTTCAAACAGTGGAAATAAGACATGAAAAAGACAAGTGCGGTCATAACTGGTTTTATTAAAATCATTGTGAGAGCTTGGACCAGCATCTGGTTTTTGGAGTCAAACTCAAGCAGGAGATAAATGTGATTCTTTATCAGAGGTTCAGAGGAGTTGGGTCACATTAAAGAACTGATCTGAGATCTGTGGTTAAGGTTAGAATGTTAAATGTTTTGTTTGGATTCAGGTTTTAGTCTCGGAGCTGGTCTCTGTCAAGTGTTTGCACATCACAGAGCTTCAATAAAGAACTGCAACTGCAGGATTCACAGTGTAAACGATTCTGGCTCAGATGCATTGCAGCAAAACATGAGAACTTGTGAGAAAACATTTTTAGTCTTAATTCTTTACTTAAAAGAAATTTTTCAACCCTCAGATTTTAGTTAAATTAAGAACCAGTTGTCACTTCGAAGAGTGGAAACCCACTTATACCAGGAAAAGACGTAAAAACACATCAACACACAAAGTAAGTGCGGTTATTCAGACGATGAGTCAACACTTTGACTATGTGAGTCAACGTTATGATTTATTATCACAATTTTGAGGTATTATCAATTTTTACCGCCTAATTATCTGAACGTAGCATCCAGGAAACACGAGAGTCTCCAAGGTTCTGGTCCTGCTCTGCATGTGCTCTGTGTTTTAAGCATACTGGGTGCGTATGTGGAATGAAGACAGGTGAGTAGCAGCAGTGTTTAGTTTGGGGCCACAGAGACTTTATTAGATATTTCAGGTGTTAGATGAGTCCAACAGGTGGAGACAGGAAATAGAAAATCCTTCACATGTTGGAAGACTGAAGTCTAACTGAGCGGCTCTAAACGTCCTGCAGCCTCAGGACGGTTTCTGATTGATTACAGTGAGGAGGGGGAGTGAGGGGTGAGGAGGAGGGGGAGTGAGGGGTGTCAGAGGTTACAGTGACACGGTTCACTTCTGCTCGGGGATCATGTCATCGATGCTCTCTCCGGCCTCCAGACGTTTCTCCATGTCCACCAGCAGGTTGACTCCGTCCACCACCATCTGAACCAGCTCCACCTCCGAGAAACCCAGACGGTCCGCGTTGGAGATGTCAAAGACTCCGCCCACCGCCGCCGTGTCCACACCACCTGAGACACAGACAGGAAATGATGTAACGGGGTAGGTTCATCGTTTCATTGATGAACGCTGCTGTGAATTAACCCCCAACCAGTCACACTAGCTTTGACTTCCCATTCATTTGAGTGTGAAATGGGGGGAGACACATTCACCTCCTCAGCTGTGAGAGAGGGGGTAGGACTGACTTCTCATTCAGGATGTATATTCTGTATATTCTGGAGTAATAATGACATTCAGATGAGAGGTCAGCTTGTTTCTAAAACCGCAGCTCAAATAAACGGCAGGAGTACCTTTAGTCGAGGGTACTCACTGAATCCAAACCTCCATTCTCCAGACTTTTGGATTCAGCCCTGTGGACTTCAGTCTAGCTGTATAGGAGTGTCTTGGGCTTTGTTCAGACTCCAGAAAAATCCAATTTGTTTCTCAGATCAGATCCTTAGGACAGAACGTGTCCAGGCATCACCAACCTATCTGCATGGGTTGCTGTGGTAACGACATAGGCTAACCACGCTAGTGACACGGCTTTCCAACACGGAAGCATTGAAGATGGAGGTCTATCATCTCGCCCTCCAAACAGAATTTACTGTTATTTTGGCGTCTGGCCACGGACTGTTTGTCTTGTTGTCCTCCATAGCACTAAAAAACTATTCTCTGAAGGCGCTCTGCTAGAGCAGCGTGGATTCTGCTCACTCCGTCACTCTGGATTTGACATCGTCACTGTTTGTTGTGTTGCAAGTGACGCAAAGGGGGAATTGGAAAATCCGATTTGAGCGGTTAGACTGTCCAGACTAAGATGCATCTGTAGAAATCCGATCCATGTGGTTTGTTGCTGTCCAGACTTTCTAAAGTCAATCCGGAGACAATCTGGATAAGACAAAACAAGGATCTGGAGTGGCAGTCTGAACAAGGCCTTAAAAGGTGGGTAAACTGTGTCTGACTTGTTCAACTTAACGAAGTGAATTGATGAATTGTGGATTTGGACCGCCGTCGACACTGTCGGACTTTCTGAGAAATACGTCTGTGAAGTCTAGGACTCTGCAGGTGTGGTGAAGTCTGGATATTTGGATTCAGAATAGCCCTCATTCCTGATGGTTTTCTGCTCAAACAAGTGTTTTTGACAGCTGATGTTCTTACACGGAGCTCAGAGGTCACCGTTAAAACTGTGTGGAACCTGGTTCTGGGGACTCTGGAAGTCTGTGTACCTTTCTACCCGTCAGAGTACCTGTCTCTCTCGGTTTACCTGTTCCTCTCTTCTGCAGCCTCAGCCTCTTCAGGATCTCTCCGAACTTCTCGTGCTTGCTGAGGTTGGGCAGTTTGACGTGGACTCCGGCCCTCAGTCCCGTCCCCAGGTTAGACGGACAGGTTAGGACGTAGCCCAGGTGTTCGTTCCACATAAACTCATGACCTCGCTCCTTAAACAAGGCCTCAATCTGCCACACAGAGAGAAAGAGAGAGGTGGTCAGGTGTGAACAGGTCTGACTACTTCTTTTTAAAGAGTACTATAGACAGAAAGTGAGGTGCAGGTGTTCACCTTGGTGAGTCCGGTGCAGAAGCGGGTGAACACCTCCCTCATGTTTCCTCCTTTTTGCATGCTGATGACGCGCAGGTGATCTTCCTCGTTCACCCAAACCAGGAAGGTCTTGTTGTCGTTGTGCCTGCAGGTGGACCAGAGAGCGAAGTGTTGATCACAGAGAGTATCTCTTTATTCTGCCTGGACGTGTCTTTATCCTGACTCTGTATTTCTGAATTTATTCAACCTCAGTGTCTCATTTTTCTGACTTGGTATCTTACAATTTGGTATCTCATTATTGTGACATGGTATCTCACAATTAATTACAACTCGATATCCTTGTATTCTGATTCAGTATCTCACTATCCTGTCTTTGTACCCATCAATTTATGCCACCTTGGTATCTCATCGTTCTGACTCTGGCTCGGTATCTTATTATTTAGACTCTGTCTCTCCTTTATTTCCGAATCTGTTTAATCCAATTAATTCTGTCATTATTCTGACTCGGTATCTCAGTTTATTCACACTCAGTATATCAGCAGGTCAGGGGTCAGAGTTCATAGTGTGTTTGCTGACCAAATGCCACGGCCGTCGGGCCAGTCGCGGGCCATGCCGGACGCCAGCAGCAGTGGGGAGACGGGCTTGTCGAACAGGAAGTGGTCATCGATCAGCTGCTGCTGCTCCTCCTCCGTCATGTTCTTCAGAGCGTAGTACTTCCCCTTCAAGTCCCCGTCCAGGATGTCCAGACCTGCAGCACCACAGCACACAAAGTCAAAGGTCAGGAGGTCATAAACCAAACTTCAGGTCTGTCAGGTGAGAAGGAAGCAGGATATGTTTGGTGCCTGAGAGGACGGTCTCAGGGCAAACCCCTCCTCAGCCTCTAAAGGTTCCTGGGAGAAACTTTGTAATTTGAGTCGTTTTAGTCGCAGCGGGACAGCTGAAGCTTTTTAATTGATATTTGTTCTGATTTAAAAGAAGCTCATCTTTGAAATTCAACAGTTCCTTGTATCTTGCTATTTATTCTGGCTCGGTATCTTATTTTGACTCGGAGTCTCTTTATTGTAATTCAATATCTCATTATATCTGATCTGTATCTCACAATTTATTCAACTCACGATATCAGCAGGTCAGGGGTCAGAGTTCATAGTGTGTTTGCTGACCAAATGCCACGGCCGTCGGGCCAGTCGCGGGCCATGCCGGACGCCAGCAGCAGTGGGGAGACGGGCTTGTCGAACAGGAAGTGGTCATCGATCAGCTGCTGCTGCTCCTCCTCCGTCATGTTCTTCAGAGCGTAGTACTTCCCCTTCAAGTCCCCGTCCAGGATGTCCAGACCTGCAGCACCACAGCACACAAAGTCAAAGGTCAGGAGGTCATAAACCAAACTTCAGGTCTGTCAGGTGAGAAGGAAGCAGGATATGTTTGGTGCCTGAGAGGACGGTCTCAGGGCAAACCCCTCCTCAGCCTCTAAAGGTTCCTGGGAGAAACTTTGTAATTTGAGTCGTTTTAGTCGCAGCGGACAGCTGAAGCTTTTAATTGATATTTGTGCTGATTTAAAAGAAGCTCATCTTTGAAATTCAACAGTTCCTTGTATCTTGCTATTTATTCTGGCTCGGTATCTTATTATTTAGACTCTGTCTCTCCTTTATTTCCGAATCTGTTTAATCCAATTAATTCTGTCATTATTCTGACTCGGTATCTCAGTTTATTCACACTCAGTATATCAGCAGGTCAGGGGTCAGAGTTCATAGTGTGTTTGCTGACCAAATGCCACGGCCGTCGGGCCAGTCGCGGGCCATGCCGGACGCCAGCAGCAGTGGGGAGACGGGCTTGTCGAACAGGAAGTGGTCATCGATCAGCTGCTGCTGCTCCTCCTCCGTCATGTTCTTCAGAGCGTAGTACTTCCCCTTCAAGTCCCCGTCCAGGATGTCCAGACCTGCAGCACCACAGCACACAAAGTCAAAGGTCAGGAGGTCATAAACCAAACTTCAGGTCTGTCAGGTGAGAAGGAAGCAGGATATGTTTGGTGCCTGAGAGGACGGTCTCAGGGCAAACCCCTCCTCAGCCTCTAAAGGTTCCTGGGAGAAACTTTGTAATTTGAGTCGTTTTAGTCGCAGCGGGACAGCTGAAGCTTTTTAATTGATATTTGTGCTGATTTAAAAGAAGCTCATCTTTGAAATTCAACAGTTCCTTGTATCTTGCTATTTATTCTGGCTCGGTATCTTATTTTGACTCGGAGTCTCTTTATTGTAATTCAATATCTCATATCTGATCTGTATCTCACAATTTATTCCAACTCGATATCCACATATCTTTATTCTGACTCTGTATCTCTTTGTTCTCCACAAAACTCTAATAACTGTCACAACTTTGTCTCCATAATTCATACCATACTAGAGTTTGTTTGTTTTTTAATTTTACTTTCATTTCCTTCAGATTTTTCCCATCTCTTCATTATGCCCTACATTTAATATCCAGATAACCAAGCAGAACATTTAAGTCCAGTTAGATTTAGAAAACCAAAACGAGTAGGTAACTGTCACCAATGAGAGACCCTTGGTTATTTCACACGCGGGCTTCAATTCCATCTTATTTAAATGTATTTTTTTAAATTTTTTTCAATTGAAAAACAAAGTTCTGTCTGTGTTGTTTCCTTTTCAGACAGTGGGGGCCAGTACAGTCTCTGGTCTGCCGGGATCAGCCAGTCCAGTTCAGTTCAGTCTCATTTGAATATGAAAGATGTAGTTTTAGATTGACTGAGCTCGCGGCCTCATTAGGAGTCTCAGCAGGACAACACACAGCTCACAGTTATATAACAGTTTCATCTGCTGCTGCTGCATTCACTGACACGCTCACTGAGGCATGATGGGAAAACATCTAAATAAAGAAGCTTCGTTTTCAGCTGCAGTCAGAGCTAAATAAAACCGGACTGTTGAAGAGATTGTTCCTCCTCTGCCTCAGTGAGTCAGCGGAAATAGAAACCCCAGTACCGTCAGATCATCGGTGTCCCTGAACGCACCATCAGACAGCTGAAACTGTGATGGATCATGTGTCTGAAGCAGGACTGTTTTTATATTAAAAAAAAAAACAAAACTAACAAACCATCTCACTAATGGATGGTTTACGAACAGTAACAGTAGAAACTGTACAGCTGTGTTTCCTACTTTCAATGGAGAGGTTCTCGATGGCCCGTCGTTCTCCACGGCTGCAGTGTGGCGGCAGACAAAAGCCGCGAATACTCCGTCCTGTCCGAACCCGAGAGCTCAGAACATAGTTTGGGTCCAGATCGTCTCCACCCTGAAACACACAGAAGATAGCAAGGAGATCAGCAGCTAATCAGCACTGACTTGGCTCTCTGCCGTTGTCCTTTCAGCACCACGGAGTCGGTCCGTTGAAGGGATTAGATTACATGACAGGTGATCACCAACAAAACAGGTGTTTTGCTTACTGATTGATTTGAAACCAGAGGTCTGGATCGATCAACAGATACAGAGGAGATATGACAAGGCTGACACGTCGAAAAATGCACCAACAGTAAAATAATAAATTCAGTTCTGACACATCTCTTGGAATATGCGTGAACTGACTCATCTGTAGAAATAGGAGCCTGCAGGTTGTTGGGGTTCAGGGTCCTGTTTTTCATACGTTGACCATTCAATAGATTTGATTGTTGATGATTTAACATGAGCCATGATTATTTATGGAGACAACTGAGAATCCTGACGTTAACCCGTGATGATGCGTGTTAAGACCCTGATGGTTTGTGGGTTAAAAAGAAACCAGATTAGGAGTCTCCGGCCGTAATTGCAGCTCTGTGGGGCTGTGCTGAGACATTAGTTCTGCAGGTATTTGGTCATAAACCAAAGTATTGGACAAATTCAAATGCTGACCTGATGATGGCGCTACAGGAAAAGTCAGAGGATCAGCAGATTTATTCCAGTTCATGCTGAGGGGAACACGAACGTCTGGACCACATTGCATCACAATCCATCCAGTAGTTGCTGAGATATTCCAGTCTGGACCATACTGTGTCACACACACCATTATTGAGTGTTGGAGCAATGGTTAATTAAACCTGCACCACTGCAGCTTATGCGCGGTTGGCCGGACGATGACCAGTAAAGACTTTACAGTGTTTAAGGTAAGATGGCTTCCTCACAATTAAAGCGTCAAATCGAAGCTGTTGGAGCTGCATAAATGAAACTGACTTGACCTGACAGCTGTGTTCAGTCACATGATCAGCACTGACGGATCATACAAGTGCTGATCATAGCTGCAACTCTGCAGCCACTTTGCTTTAATTTAAAAATAAACTGTTTGAATCAAAGCCTCATAATTACCAAATCAGTCCTCAAACTGTGTTTGAACAACCAATTTAACGCTTTTCATTCACTAATAAATTCCAATTCTACTTTGACATTTTCCCATCTGTTTCAAGAACCATCAATGAAACTTCTTCCAGATTTGATACATAAGAGCCTGCTAGGAAAGGGAAAACTTTTAATGTGAAACTTCTGCAGGAATTACTGAGTTTTATTGTTGGCAGCCTAACAGCAATAAAAACAAACTGCAAAGTAAAGTAAAGTGACCAAAGTCAATCAGTTAATGAGAACAGTGTTGTTTACCTGCAGGTTTTCGGAGTTCAGGTCCGTCTTGTGTTTGTCTGATGGTTTGTATCCTCCGTGGCGGTCTTCGATCACTGGGTCCATCAGGTCTTTGAACACCTCATATGTCTCCTCGTCTCCGGCGACACAGCCCACCGTCATGATGAACGGGTGACCTGCAGGAAAACAGAAATGGCCGATCAGTTCCCGCCCATCACTGACATTCTGACTGGCGGTTAAAGTACCAATACTCGTTGCTCTGCGTTAAAATGGTTTGCACAAATGCTGCCGACTTGTTTAAGTTGGATTTGATGAGAAGGATCAGGCAGGAAATAAACAACGCCCCCCCTTCCTGTGCGGGAATTACCGAGCAGAAATTAACCTGATCTTACGAGTCGATCCAATTAAAGAGTTTATAATCAAGTAGCAGCTGAACTCCGAAGAGAAGGTCTTTGTGTGAAGGTGACCAACACCACAAAAGGCCTACCTGGTTTAGGAGAGCAGGGTTACCTGGTCTGGGGAAGAGTTACCTGAAGTGGGGAAGGGACTACCCGGTCTGGGAAAGGGGCTGCTTGTCTGAGGAAGGGTTATTTGGTCTGGTGGACGGGACTCTCTGGTTTGGGGAGAGGTCACCTGGTCTGATTTTCTGAAGGAACAGTACCTTCGTTGACGAGTGGTTACCTGTGTTATGGAAGGTGTTACCTGGTCTGAGGGACGGGTTACCTGGTTTAGGGAAGTGGGGGTATGCAGTCTGTTGAAGAGTTACCTGGTCTGGGTAAGGTGATAGCAGGTCTGGGGACGGAGTCACTTGGTGTTTACCAGGGTTGTTACCTGATTTAAGGGTGGTTACGTGGTTTAGCGAAGGACATACCAACGTTGAGGGGGTGTTACCTGGGTTGTCCACGCCGGTCTGGATGACATCGTCCAGGGTGAATCCACTGGGCGTCTCCTTGTCCCTCAGGCTGGCGTACATCTCAGGCGTGAGCACCTTGGCCATGTGGTTGTTGTGCTGGCTGAGGTCCGGGTACTCCTGCTCCGCCGAGTAGTTCATCTTCAGCTTGTTGTGGGTGTTTCCGAAAGGCATGATGACGTCCGAGCTGCTGACCTGGGAACAGTTTGAGATAAAATGTATCAGTATATGTATTAATGACCTTGACACTCAGATCACAGATCGGTTAATGAAACATATATAACATGTTATTTTACCATCAAACTCCATCTGAGAGAAAGTGTCTGAAATAAAGGGAAATGTCAGGGAACTGCGGAGGAGTTGAAGTGTTTATTGGGTCAGACGGAACCAAGCTACAAATGATGTTAAACAGAAAACAGCAGATTGTTCCAGTTTAGGAATTTTTAATTTATCATCCATTATTAAGTTTTTTGTCGGAGACATTTGATTGATACAATATTTCTAAATGAAAAGATTTGAAAGCAAAATGTTTTAGCGAAACACGTTGTTCTTAACATTACTTGAAATTTTAAGTCACCCCCCTTCATATTATCATCTTATTAATGTTTATTCTGATTTCTGTTTTCTGACAGGAATGAAACATAAAATTTCTAAAAATGAATCATGACCCAACGGATGACAAAAAAAAAAAAAGGTGGAAATCTGTTAAGGTACAAATATCTGACGTGTGTTAAAGGTTTAATATAGAAATGTAATTTCATCACAGAAACAAAATTACAGATGTAAAACTGAAATACATGGTCTACAGAATATTTAATTATTTTTAAGTGAAGCTCAGTCAGACATGTAAATTATTAATGAGCAGTTTAATTAAAAAACAAATCCAAAACCAATCTTCATCCCACAGTTAAAAAAATATGAAAACAAAATAAACTATAGAAGGAAAACCAGTCAGACAGAGAAAGCTGACAAACTGCCCTGAATCTGCCCGTTTTCAGCTGAAGATGAAGAATTCAGCTCCTTTGGTTCAGTGAAAGTAGCAAAACCAAAATTTAAAAGTCCATCTTCCAAGTTTTACTTCAGCCGAATGAAGTTTGAGAGCTCACACTGGCTGCTTTCAGAGTGAAACATGAATAGACTACTGTATTATTGTTACTGGTGCTTTTAAGGTGTATTTTAATGTGGCAGCCGCTGGAGGTGGCGCTAAGGTTAAAAACCTTCTGCTGTTTGGTCGTTTAATCTATGAAACTGCGTCGTGTTTAAGATAATCACGCTTTGAACCGAAAGTTTTAGCCTGTAAATACATTAAAATGTGCGGCAGGAGTGGACGGAGGCGGCAAATACAATTAAGTAAAGTAAAAGTACCTAAAACTGTACGCGAACAAATGTACTTAGTTCCTTTCCATAATCAGCATCTTGTTCTCATGCATTTAAAAAGAAAACGTTTCCACTCTGAGTAATAACGTGCTCAGTGTCTGTACGTGTCTGTATCGATCATCACAATTCAACTGGATTAAAGTTGACTTCATTCGGATCACTGAGCAGCTCTGGGACGTGGTCTGCGGTCTGAGGTCCGGAGCTTTAGATATCCTTCGGGGAAATAATGCTAAAACCTGCATCTGGAGATATTTGACTGATCACATCCCAGAGCGCAGACCCGGCTCGGCTCAGTTCAGGAAACCCTTGAGGGGATCAGTGTGAGTCTAAACCGGGACACAGAGGCTGATTATCATCTGCAGGAGGCCGCGGGAGTGACGCAGCAGCGGACCGGGCTTAACCCTTCAGAGCGCGGCCGCTGCACCGCGCGACGCCCCGGTCACCTTCAGCACGGTTCTCCGGACAAACTGGACCGAAAAGAGCCGGGTTCGGTCCCTTGCATTCAGGTGATGTACCGGGCTTCTGGCGGCAATTTAACGGCTTTATTAACCGACTCCTTAGGCCTTTGACGCTGCAGCATCTGAATAACGGAACACATTAAATGTGACATATTGCAACATGAAAGTCAAACGGAGCATGCGTTGCTTGTTTGTTTACACCTTTGGTGTCGTTAAAGAGGAGACCTGATGACAGACCCCGTCCGACGGTCTGATGGAGACACAGCCTCCATCCGACGCAGCGGAGCCAATGAAAGCCGCAGTGTCTCCGCCGTTCGTCCTCAGTATGGAGATCAGGCGCACTGGATTTACGGGGGATTTATTTAAGGGGCCTTTTGTTCAAACCTGCACGTTCAAAGCATCAAATCGCGTTTGTCTGCCGGTGGCTGCGTAACACCTGCAGACAGGACGGACTGCAAGGTCAGACAGAGAGAGAGACAGGCAGAGAGACAGCAGCTCCACAGACAGTAAACAGCCAGTAACCCTCCTGCCTGCCTGCCTGTCTGTCTGTCTGTCTGCAGCCTGCTCCTTTGTTCCTTTAACCCACCGTCTCACACTGATTCCCTCTGGTTTGTCTGATCCCCCCCAGAGCGCGAGCCCCTCTGATTATATCCCCAAAACCTGATGTATTGATGAGTTGATCGGCACTGCTGTGATTGTGTGTCAGGGCTAAAGGTGTTCCTACCTGTCGTTTCAGTCTGCGGTGATGTGGTCTGAAGCGGATCCGGCTCTGCTGCTGCTGCTGCTGCTGCGGATTAAAGCGGCTCTCAGCCTTTTATACCCGCCCCCCGCTCCTCATTGGCTCCTATTTACAGTCCATTCATTCCATTGGTCGGAGAGCTGCCGAGGGTCACGTGATCTGTCTCGCATCCCCCTCTCTGCTGACACAGGTTCAGGTCCTGCCGCAGTACCTCTGAGCAACACCCTAAGGAAGATGGAGATGCTGAGGTTGAATAAGACTTCAGTAAGGATCCTTGAGTTTTCTTCATGCACTGCATAGAGGAACAAACAGGTGAGGGATTCACCTGCTGAGGCCCCCCCCCCCAAGGGCCACGGGGCCCCACTGTACGCCTCAGTGTCATTATTTCCCCAGAAACCATCCAGGACTCTACAGCTGAAAAACCAGGTATGCAACAAAGGTCCCGGCCAGGAATCGAACCGTGGACGTTTCCCATCGGGCTCCTGGGGGCCAGTTTCGATTGGGAGGGGGGGGGTCCTTCTTTGGTGACAGAAGAGTCTCTCCTGCAGCTTTAAATTCTTCATAACCTGCATTAGGTGTGTGTGTGTGTGTGTGTGTGTGTGTGTGCGTGTGTGTGCGTGTGTGCGTGTGTGTGTGTGTGTGTGTGCGTGTGTGTGCGTGCGCCTTCTGTCTCTCGAACATGACAAACAAAGCATCATGAACTATCATTTACACACAGTAATAGAGCAAACTTTGATCTGAAGATATCTGCTGGGATCTGCTGTGTTCCAAGAGGATCTCAGGGGATCCACTGAATTCCAAAGTGGTCTAATGGAACCTGCCGGATTCTGGCTGCGTATTCGGATCCAAAGGTCATCTGCTGACATCTGCTCCACTCCAAAGACATAGGAGGATCTACGGGACTGTAAAGGTCACTGTCGCCTACTAAACTCTAGAGACTTACGGTTCTACTGGATCATAAAGGAATCTACTGACGTTGATCAAGTTCTAGAGAAATGAGGACTTTTCCAGGAACATTTCAGAGTGTCGCCAACGCGCTGTGTCTGAATTAGGATTAAGTGATGTTCGGGTTTGGGACATGTTGTCTCCTAGCGTGAAGACACTAATAACGTCACAGTCACTCAGCTGTGATTTGTGACCGATGACCAGAGGGGGGTCAGATGTTTGTCCTGAGGGTGTTAGTGTCCCCTCTCTGTTGCCGTACCTCAGTGAAGAGTGGCGTTACATTCTGTTTGGAGGGATTCCTCCTGAAAAATGCAGATTACATAATCTGCCTCCTGCTGGATTAAAACTGTCAGATCACAGAGGGAGGATTTCAGCGCAGGGTGGGGTGTCCTCTGGCCCCACCCACTCCTGCAGTGACATCACATACTGGTTAAAGGAGGGGGGGGGGTCAGAGTCAGCTGACTGACTGTTGGACACGAAACTGTGCTGTTAAATCATCTGAACAAACAACGAAACACAGAGCTGAAATAAATCTGCTGCGTGGAAAAAATAAGAAGCTGCGATGAGATCTACTGGGATCCTCCAGAAGTTGTTGAATATATTCACTCATTCGTTCTTTCTTTCAACCTTTATTTTAACTCGGAAATACATTGAGGTAGAGAACCAACCTACAATGTAACCAAAAGATCCTCGTAACCAGGAAACACACAAAAGATTAAAAAAATGGTGATAAAAATAAAAATCAAAAGGCCAAATTAGTAAAATAGTAAAACCTAAGAAATAAAAATAAGGCAGTTAAAACTTAAAGCAAGGAATCAACTAAAACAAGAACAGCTGGAAGTGAATTAAGAAGAAACTAAAAATCTAAATTGCCCTGTGGATAAAAATGAGGGACACTTTGGATTGTTCTGCATGTTATTCCAGGTTGCAGGTGCACTGTGAGGAAAAACTGGATTTTCCAAGCTCAGTAAAAATAGCCGGCACCTGCAATGTAATCCAATCCTCTGAGCGTGTTCGATAAGGGCCGCATTAAAAGACAGCAGCAAAGTAATGTAAAGGGATAAAAAACCAGAAAGGGCCTTAACACTGAGTAAAAGCCAGTGTGTATCACACCTTACAGAGAGAGATGGCCACCCAGCCTTGGCATACAGTTCACAATGCTGAGTATTATGATTAACACCAGTCATAAATCTCAGTGCAGTGTAATAAACAGCACCCAAGGGCTTCAGGGTCACGGCTGCAGGATACATGTATAGAGTGTCACCATAATCCGAGATTGCTAGGAAAGTTGCCTCAATAAACGTCCTTCTACCATGCAGAGCAAAACATGTTTTAATCCTATAGAAAAAAAACATTTTTTTCATTAATATGCTCACCAGTTTAGTCCCTTGATATTTGAAAGTTACCTTCTCATTGATCCAAATTTCAAGATCTTTGAACTCTGTGACTCTTTCAATATTTGTACCATTCTTAGTAGAGATGATGAGATTATCATAGTCTGGTGAAAAGCATGAATTCAGTTTGATCTTTTGCAAAGATGTAAATTAAACACAGTTACAGAAGAAGCAATATCATCTATATAAGAGCGCACCGAACAGGCCCTGGGACTGAGCCTTGTGGGACACCTACTGCAACTCACACAAATTCAGATTACACATTTCCAATAGCCACACACTGCTGTCTGTGCATCAGGTAACTCTGAAACCATCTGTAACAATTTCATCAAATCCAATACTAAGAAGCCTTTTTAAAAGCAATGCATGATCAGCCATATCAAACGCCGCAATAAAAAGAGCCGCACAGTGTTTCTTTCTACCCAAAGCCGAAATTATGTCAGGAGACAGAAGCGGACACCGATCTCTTTATGTTCAAATACTGAACATCTGTCAGCTGCGGCGAGAGGAGGAAATGACAGGAGAAACTTGCGGTAAAGAGAATTCACTATTCCAGTATTTTGCTGGTTTTGAATACAATTTGGGAATCAAAAACAAATAATAATCAGATTTAGCATTTCTTATTGCAGATGTGCATTTGTTTCAAAGCTGCCTAAAACCAAGCCAGTGAGCGGGGTCCCCGGTACGCCTGGCAAGGGCCCAAGCCTAATTTCTCTCTTTACGTAAGGATGAAATTTCTGCTGAAAACCAGGGACTTGACCTATTCTGTACTCTGTATTTTTCAAAAGGTGTGTGTTTATCAACTACTGAGTTAAAAGGCTTACAAAAGTCTTCAAGAGATAATTCAACATCTGTCATTCATGTATCATGTATGTAGCAGTATCATGAATATCACTTGCCAAAAGATCATTCAAAAAAGCCTTCTCATCAAAATGTTGGAAATTCCATCTAATCACCATGCACGGATATAGTTTTTTCATTCTGGTACTCTGATTGCAAACTGTTGGAGAATCATCACTAAACTGATTTCAAATACTCCTGAGTTGGTCATTTTTTCTTTTCTGTTTGTTAAAATTAAGTCAATCAGAAATGACTGAGAGGGGTCTTTTAAATTTGGCCTGGTAGAGTCAGTAACTATCTGTGAAAGATGAATAATGCCACAGACTTGTTTTAAATAATCGGCAGCAGAACTCAGCCAATTTAAGCTAAAATCCACTCGTAGGATCACCTCTGAATTTTTATATGGAGCTAAAAGATCAGCTATTTCATTAATAGCTGAGGAGGAACAGACGGAGGAATGTACACACCAACCACAGTAACAAGAGGCTACCCCAGAATCACTCACAGTTCATCTTAACCAGGTTTCAGATAATACCACAAAATCAAGATCTATTTGTGTTATCAAGATTTACAGCTGATCCAATTTATCATGCTGAATGATGCTCCTAATATTTAAATGAATGGGACCTAAAACTTTCGTATTCTTAAAATCTAAAGGATTAAGGAAAGGGTGTAGAGTAGACTGAGTTTAAAGAAGCAGTGGGGTCAGACTTGGTGAGTGGTGCATTTAGACAATGTAGGGTTCACAGCAGCAGGAGGAGACTCTGGGGCAATAAAGATAAGATTATTAGAAATATTCTTCTTGACCCTTGAATTGACAGGTCTGTGCCCCCATAACACAGGGGTAGCAGATGCTGTACGCCGACTATCGTACAGACCGGGGATGTTGAATGAATACTGTATGAGCCCAGGGAGGTACAGTCAGGTGGACTCACTGCAAGCCAGGATGTCGTCTATATAGAATATATAGTATCCACTGAATTCTACTGGGTTCAAGGGAAATCTAATAGGATCTACTGGACTATAAAGTCAATTTATCTTCACTCGACCGTAGAGAGACCTACCTTGATCATCTAGACTTTGATGAGTATGCAGTATAGACTATATAGTATCAACTGATTTTTACACGTCTCAAGGGAAATCTAGAGATCTAATAAACTCCGCTCAATGTTAAAGAGATCTACTGGATCCACTTTTGGATTATGCAGCAATTGACTGTAGTCTACTGAAAACTAGAAAGATTTACTACAATCTGCTGATTCCAAAGTAATCTGCTACGATCTCCTGGACTCAAGGAAAATGTAGTGACGTTGACTCAACACTGAACTAAATTTGAAAGCGATCTGTTAGGATCTACTAGACTATAAAGGCATCTGTTGGGATCCACTGGGAGATCCAGGAATCTCTGCTTTTGCTGAATTAATAGAGATCAACTGGAATCTACAGAGCTCTACTAGATCCATGTACATGGATATAAACAGATGAGCTGGGATCGATGGTACCCTAAAAGACCAGCTCCAATAAATCTAATCAATTTAGAATAAACAGAGATCCAATGAATCCTAGCGTGATGTCAAATGATCTACTGGATGCCTGTTGGGCTCCACTAGGCTCTAAAGAGGCAGTTATTTACTGAACCAAAGAGAGACCCACTGGGATCTACTCAAATGTAAAGAGACTTTACGGGACTTTGGCTGTGCTCTAAATGATCTAGTGTGGTCGATTGAGTTTTAAAGGACTCTAATGGACACTATCTATTTGGGATCTACTTGAATCTAAACAGCTGTTTTTAACATCTAGTCCTGTATTTTATCCTGATGTATACTTGAATCACTTTGTGTTTTATAATTTACTGTGTAAACTCTGTGGTCACATGACTCCCTCCCTCCCCAGAAAACGAACCTAATTGTACTTATCTCCCCCCCTCAGGCTAAAATCCAGACTACCCACGATGCTTCGGTACTGCTGAGGTGTCATGTGATGTTTGTGATATATTTGGTCCACAGAAGAAGAATAAAGTCCTTTCAGGAACCAGACTCAGAGTGTAAGAGGTTTTTCTCAGTTTTTTCCTGAATGTATTTTTGGACAGTTTTTATTTGCAAGCAGCATCAGTAAAATAATTTTAAACCCGATTCAAATCCAATAATCCATAATTTCCTTTTCCTTTCTGTGTTGACCAATCACAATAATAACTACTGAGTAGATTTGTGTTTAAATGTGCTGATTGTCCCAACCGGCCTTCTTCAGAAAGCAGTAGTATGTGGACTGAACAGACTCTTCAGGACTGATACAGAAGTAGCATCTTGGAGATAAATGTTGATGAGACTAAAGAAATGATTATTGGTGCTGCGCAGCTTTTACAACAGAGCCTGAAAGGTTCAGATATCGTGGTTCAGTTCTGGTCCAGAAGGACTCAGCATATTTTCTAGAAATGCGCAGAAGGTCTTCAGCTGCTTCAGAGTCAGTCAGTCTCATTTTTATAAAACTCAAAGTGTTTTAGCATCTACCTGACATCATGTTTGGTCACCTGAACTGCAGACTGAGTTCAGAGATCTAATGAATCCGCTACTGGACTGTGGAGAGATCTACTGACTTTTAGTGGACTCTACAGTAAAATAAGGAATCTACAGAGATCAAAAGCTAATTATATCTGCTGGGATCCACTAGGCTACATGGAAAGAAATCTACTGGATTTAGGGCAGATCTAGAGAAACCTATTTAGATCACTGATTTTTAAAGACATGAACTGGATCTACTTCTGGACCCTGCAGAGATCAGCAGGATCTACTACTGGACTTTATTGTAATAAAAGGGGTACTGTATTATAAACTAGATAGATCCACTGAGATCTACTACATCCATGTTGATCTATTATGACCAACTGAAACCCAAATCATCTGCTAGGATCCACGGACTATTGCTAGATCTTCTGAAAGCTACTGGATTATACTGATGTTTACTGAAACAAACTGCAGACCTGAAACATGTTGAAATGAAGAAGATTCTCCTAGTTACTGAGCTCGTGTTGGTTGTTGAAGTAGCGACAGCACACTCCTCCCAGAATAGTGCGTCCAACAGAGTAACAGGTCACTCAGATTACTTTAAAAGACTTCACCAAGACTTTTATTCAAAGTGCAGCCAGTGTCGGAAACCAGAAATACTGAGTCATAAATCCGTCTCTACATCTTTTTTGTTTGAAATAATGTTTTGTGTTCTTCTGTTTTCACTGAACTCACTATGATGATCCTGCTCCTCAGAGGATGAACCCTTTAGATTTGAATGAACCCATGAACCTTTTCCTGTAGCGCCACCCGCAAGACAACCTTTATATTTTTGTCAGAGGCCACAGACATCAACACATGGACATAGGTCTGGATCCTGCAACAGAACTCTGATCTGGATTATAAACAGTCTGCCAGGCCCTGTCCCCCGTCGTCCGGCTCATTTGCATATGAAATGAGAGAGTTCATTAACGAAACACTGAAGTCTTTGTTAGGGAGAGGACACGAGCGCTGTTGACGTAAAGCTCGCTCAGCTTTCACTCATTCAGACCTGCACTTTGTTTTCTAAATAAATTGTTAAACGTGTGTAATAACTTATCAGTCTTTCCTCTTGTATTTTATCATCTGTTCTCAGTCTTGTGTTGCTGCTGCAGGCTGAGAGGCATGACACTGCCATGATGCCTGTCTCCATGGTAACGGCTGCCCGCTGTGCCCGTCAGCTGCTGCGTGAGTTTCGAGGTGGGGGTCGGGTGTGGGGGGCTGATGGCGGAGGGGGGGGTCACTGAGGTCTGTCAGAGCAGGTTTATTATAAACGTACGTGTCTGAGCAGGGCAGGTCTTAACCATGGATGTATTTACTATTAGACCTGGATCCTGGACTTTCATCATGTGTCCCACCGCACATGTGCAGTAATGTTTCGCCCGCCCTGTGTCACGTGAGCTGAGGTTTTTCCTTAGTTTCCTTCTGGATGATTTTTATCATCATAGTTTTTATCTGATCAAAGGTGTTTTAAACCAGTTCAGATGAGCAGGTTTTCGTTAAATTCCCAGCATAAATTCCTGCTCCTCAGAGGTTGAACTTTCCTCTAACCAGACCTGCAGAGCTGAGACTTGGTTTTAAGCCCTCCCCCCCTTTATTTCACAGGGACAATTGTTCAACATGACACACAGCATTTACAGCCGGGGCTGGTGTGTAATGCCTTTCTGTGATGATTAAAACTGCACACAACAGCAACAATGACACAATAAAATGACTGAAGAACTCAGAGGGATCAGTGATGTAGTCACGAATGCTCTGTTTTATCTTGAGTTCAAAATGAACCCAGTCCTGATCCGTGCTGAGTTCTGTGGGTGAGGATGTCCACGTGTTGATCCTGAACAGGAGGATTTACTAAAGGTCTCCTTACTGTTCCCCATAGACCCACCCTGAGTCACTGAAACCCTGAGAGGTTTCAGTGACTCACTGAGCACCTTAGGAGGCTGATTATCCATTTAAGGATCAGTTTTTTCTGGGCTCTTCATGGATGGGTACAGTGGAGAACGACAGTGGCCAGGGGTCTCTGGGGACCCCGCTTCCACCTTTGATCCCATCGTAATTATATGACCACTGGGGGGCGCTGCCACTTGAACATAAACTCGTTGTTTTGGAGCTTTTGCTGAAAAGACTGACGCTGTAGCTGTTTTAAGGAGGACGGTCTCAGACAACAATAAACTGAGATGTGTGAGGTCCTCATCATCTGGTCCGGGGTGGGTTTGACTTAGCTTAGCGCAAAGACTGGAAGCAGGAGGTATTTTAAATATTCTGTGGATTTTATTGGATTTTGATTTATTGAAAAACAAATCAGTCAATGTTCTGTTTGACCTCATTTATGAAAACTAAGACGTTTGGCTTTTTACCTGTAAACTTTCACTTATGAACATGAAATTCGGGCGATAAAATTAAGATTGGTAATACAGAGATGAAAATTCAGATGTGTGTTATCATCTACAGCACGTTTCCAAAATAATATAAAATCTCCATCAATACAGAAGTTATTCCAAAAAAATCTCACTAAGGGGCAAAATAAATGAAGACCAGTGTCAGGAGCGCTACAACAAAAAGTGCGATATCTTTTCAGACTTCTTCAAACTGTATCTCAGCTCGTAAAATCTACGGGTCCTCTTGAATGAAACTTTCTTAATTTGGTTGCTTATTTATGCAAGAGACGAGCTTTCTCCACGTCATATCCACACAGACATACGCTCCTTTAAGGATTTAATGCTTCTACAGGAATGTGAAGAAACGCTTGGTTTGTCAAACGTCCAAAAGAACCAAAGGTAAATGACGTCATGCTGCAGATTTCTGGGCTGGAGCTCTGCAGCATTTTGGACCACAGGTGAGTGATGACGAGGAGGCACAGGTCGAATATTAAATAAGCTGAGGATTCACCGTACTGACTTCGACATCCTGTGTCTGCCGACAGGATGTCAGTTCACTGTGACTGTCGGACGTGTCCCTGTTCTGCAGTGAGGGGAGGAGCTGGTGCAGATGGAGGCAGTCAGGTGATGTGCGCTGAATACAAACCAGATACACCACCCCTCCCCCACCTGTCCCACCAGACCCTCCCCCTCCATCCTCACCTCCCTGCTCCCCCTCCCCCACCCTCCATCAGCATGTAGAGAGGCTGCAGCCCGACTCAGCAACCCCCCCCCCCCGTGATTTATTCATGACCGAACACAGAGAGACGACAAGGACGAGAGGAGGGGGAGAAGGGGTGAGGAAACCTGGTATCTCCTCACTGTTGCTATAGAAACCCTGCATCTCCCAGCTGTCAGCTTTGGTCCAGCGTCTTTCACTCAGAGGAAACCTTCTCCGTCTGCAAGAAAACCCAACATGACCATACCTACAGGGTCCTCAGCTGACATCAGCATCGACGTGAGCTCACCCTACTCCTGCCTGCAGCCAATCACGGCCTTCCCCGGCCTCCTCCTCCTCTGATAGGCTGAGGAAGTCGACGAAGCGGCGTGGTTCACGTGCAACAGCAGCAGCAGCGAGTCGCGAACGCCTCATGAAGAGAAATACCTGAACACAATGTGCAGTGCAGATTCTATCAGAACATGTTTGACCGATTTACAGCACAGTTACAGTTGTGCAGTGACCAGTCCGTGGTGGTTTTTCCACATGACTCTGACTTAGATCGGAAATCTGTCAGGCAGCTGATCCTCCCACAGCACATCAGCCTGGGATTCTGCTGCAAATATCACTGCTGTAAAAATCAGCCTTCGTGGCCTCGTTCTGGGTTTCAAGTCCAGTCAGTTCAAATTTGCCTGCGGTCGCTGACACTGAGGTGAGGGACAGAAACACTGCAGGATGCTGGGCTGCGACTGGAGGACAACCTGCCAAAAATAATAAAAAATCAACCTGTGTCTATTGTTTCATTATGAACATTGTCTGTAGATAAATGTAAACGTAAATGAGTGAAAATGTGAGGTGGAGTGGAACATCTGTCCCCAGATGTGTGTCTGCTGGCCATCACAGGAATTCACTGTTACTTTGTCAGTTTGGTCCCAAACTATCAAAGGCAGTAAAATGTTATGAGCCGAGTTAAAAATATATGTGCATACAGCAAAAAAATCATTGTTTCCTAAATAAAATCAATATAAAACTTTAATAGATTTAACTTTGTCTTTTATTGGCTAATTTTATTTTTCAAATTTTATTTTTTTCCTCTTTTTTTTTGTTGTTTTTTTGCACGTGTTTATCCATCTATTTATTTATTCCCCTCATTGTCCAAGAAAATTTATTCAGTCAAGTTTTTATCATTTGAGAAATATAAGGATACAAGGATCTGGAGAAACTCATCCATGCTTTTATTCCCTCCCGCATCGACTCCTGCAACTCCCTATATACCTGTCTCAGTCAGAAACCAATCCATCGCCTACAGTTAGTTCAAAATGCTGCAGCTTGGCTCCTACCTCAGTCCAAAAAATGTGCTCATGTCACCCCTGTTTTAGCATCCTTGCACGGGCTGCCCATTTATTTTAAGATTGATTTTAAAATTCTTTTAATTAATTTTAAGGCCAGACATTGGCCGGCCCCTCCCTCTATTGCTGAGCTTTTATGCTGCTATGAACCAGGACACAGTCTGAGATCCTCTGGTAGTGCACTGCTGGCCATTCCAAGGTCTAGGATGAAAAACCTTGACCTTGGAACAACCTGCCAGTGGAGATCAGACCTGCAGAGTCATTCCCCGTTTTATTTCACTTCTTAAGACACATTTTTCACACAAAACCTTTTATTGTGTGATGTTTGTTTTTATTTAATTATTATTTTAATTTGTCTGTTGGTCTATTTTATATTAACTGTTGTAAAGCACTTTGTTACCTGTAATCCAAAAGCGCTATACAAATAAAGTTATTCTTACTTTTCAATATAACTCCAACATATTTATTTATATGTATATACATATATAAAGAATATTGGCCAATGTCTCTCTCAGAATTTTTTAATCCCTAAAATCCAATAACCGGTCGGGCTCTAATAATTAGTAAAGTAAGTTAATTACTTTCCCACTGAGCAAGAAGTCATGAAAAGTTGTTTGTAATTGTATGCACAGACCTTTCAATTATTCTGACAGTGACAGCTGCAGCGTCCAATCCTGTGCCTTTGAGCCTGCTGATGGGCGGGTCTTCAATTGGGATGATTGATTGGATCCCACATATGAGGCCAGTTAAAATGAGAGCTACACATTATCAAAGACTACAGAAGAAGTAAGTCTGTTACAGTTCTATTATATATTAATATGAATATTTGTATTAACGATATGACAGTGAACGGACGAATGAACATGGCAGGAATAACACAGGAACAGCTGGAATGAGCGTTTTAAATTCAACTTTCTGCGTCTCTTCTTTCAGTCTCAGTGCACAGTGTCTGATTCGTGGACCTGCATGTTAAAGAAAGTTTTGTGTGTTTGAACAAAGCCTGCTGGCAGCAGTCTGCAGATGCAATGTTCACTGCCCCCTCGTTCATCTGGACATCAGGTCTCCCAGGACCCGTTACCGGGCAACCAGCAGCCGGACGCAGCGACTGCTTTGTTCATTGGGAGACGACAGAGAGAAAGAAAGACAGAAAGATGGAAAGAAGGAAGTAAAGAGTCTGACCTTGGTGATAAATGTATCTTGAACCTTCAAACCTTTAAATCTCGAGCTTCCAGTTGAAATGCGACAGTTTGACAGTTTGTAGTCACCAGAACATAAAAAACTCATAATTTCAATTGGAGACACAAGGATTGTGATGGTTACAACTGAAGAATGTTCACAGCTTCAGAGTCCAGACTGTTGTATGATCACACAGTTGGTCCTGAGAGGGTTAAAATACTGATCACTGATAATATGATCAGTATTATCTGTTAATATAGTGATTTAAACAGTGGTGGAAGAAGTATTCAAACATTTAGTTCAGTAAAAGTAGCAGCAGCACACTACACAAGTACTTCATTACAACTAAAGGTGGAACTAAAGGTGGACTTGTGGATGCTCATGGACTGGTTGGACTCGTGGATGCTCACAGACTGGTTGGACTGGTTGGACGCATGGACGCTCACAGACTGGTTGGACTGGCTGGACTCGTGGACGCTCACAGACTGGTTGGACTCGTGGACGCTCACAGACTGCTTGGATTGGTTGGACTCTTGGACGCTCACAGACTGGTTGAACTGACTGGACTTGTGGATGCTCATGGACTGGTTTGACTCGTGGATGCTCACAGACTGGTTGGACTGGTTGGACTCGTGGATGCTCACAGACTGTTTGCACTGGTTGGACTCGTGGAGACTCACAGATTGGTTGTACTGGTTGGACGCATGGACGCTCACAGACTGGTTGGACTGGCTGGACTCGTGGACGGTCACAGACTGGTTGGACTGGTTGGACTCTTGGACGCTCACAGACTGGTTTGACTCGTGGATGCTCAAAGACTTTTTGGACTGGTTGGACGCGTGGACGCTCACAGACTGGTTGGACTGGTTGGACTCGTGGACTCTCAAAGACTGGTTGGACTGGCTGGACTTGTGGATGCTCACAGACTGGTTTGACTCATGGAAGCTCACAGACTGGTTGTACTGGTTGGACTCGTGGACTCTCACAGACTGGTTGGACAGGTTGGACTGGTTGTACTGGCTGGACTTGTGGACGCTCACAGACTGGTTGGACTGGTTGGACTCGTGGACTCTCACAGACTGGTTGAACTGGCTGGACTTGTGGATGCTCACAGACTGGTTTGACTCGTGGACGCTCACAGACTGGTTGTACTGGTTGGACTCGTGGATGCTCACAGACTGGTTGAACTGGTTGGACTCGTGGACTCTCACAGACTGGTTGTACTGGTTGGACTCGTGGACTCTCACAGACTGGTTGTACTGGTTGGACTCGTGGATGCTCACAGACTGGTTGAACTGGTTGGACTCGTGGACTCTCACAGACTGGTTGTACTGGTTGGACTCGTGGACTCTCACAGACTGGTTGTACTGGCTGGACTCGTGGACTCTCACAGACTGGTTGAACTGGTTGGACTCGTGGACTCTCACAGACTGGTTGAACTGACTGGACTTGTGGATGCTCACAGACTGGTTTGACTCGTGGACGCTCACAGACTGGTTGAACTGGTTGGACTCGTGGACTCTCACAGACTGGTTGAACTGGTTGGACTGGTTGGACTCGTGGACGCTCACAGACTGGTTGAACTGGTTGGACTCGTGGACTCTCACAGACTGGCTTGACTCGTGGGACTGGTTGAACTGGTTGGACTCGTGGACGCTCACAGACTGGTTGAACTGGTTGGACTCGTGGACTTTCACAGACTGGTTTGACTCGTGGACGCTCACAGACTGGTTGAACTGGTTGGACTCGTGGACTTTCACAGACTGGTTTGACTCGTGGACGCTCACAGACTGGTTGAACTGGTTGGACTTGTGGATGCTCACAGACTGGTTTGACTCGTGGACGCTCACAGACTGGTTGAACTGGTTGGACTCGTGGACTCTCACAGACTGGTTGAACTGGCTGGACTCGTGGACTCTAGCAGACTGGTTGAACTGGTTGGACTCGTGGACTCTCACAGACTGGTTGAACTGGCTGGACTCGTGGACTCTAGCAGACTGGTTGAACTGGTTGGACTTGTGGATGCTCACAGACTGGTTTGACTCGTGGACGCTCACAGACTGGTTGAACTGGTTGGACTCGTGGACTCTCACAGACTGGTTGAACTGGCTGGACTCGTGGACTCTAGCAGACTGGTTCAATAAGCTTTTGTTGGAACCCAAATCTGTTACAAACATGAGCAGCGCTATCCAGCTTACCCCCCCATCCCCCACCAGAGAGCAGATTACTGAGCTCAGTGACCGACCTGCTGCTGCCAGAGGACAGGACAACAGACGGAATACTAACATCCCTCTGTCCTCTCCTAACTCCTTCTGGCCTTCTTTATTTCCTTCTCTCCCTCCTTATAGTCCTCCCCATCTCCATCTTTCCTTCCTTGGCTCCTTTTTCCCTATCATCTTCCATGCAACCTTCTTTGCTTCCCGACCCTTTCTTTACCTACTTGTTTCCTTCCCTACCTCCCTTTAAACTGACCAGGTTCTCTTTCTCCGTCCACATTGATTCTGTCTCCATGACAACCTGCTGGAGGTCATGAGGTCATCATTGCTGAATATTGACATGCAGCCAAAACACGCACACACACCTTGACCTCTGACCTCTGTTAGTTAAAACAGTTGGACTGCTCCTTCAATACAGCTCCAGCTTAGTGTCAGTGTTTGCATGCAGAGTGTATGTGTGTGTGTGCTGACTGTTAACTGTTATGTAACTCAGAACAGCTGATCCTTCACAAACACACCACACACACACACTATTAACAGGTTATTAACAAGTCTGTGTGTGTGTGTGTGTTCTGAGTATAAGAGCTAAGCCTCTTTTCCGGAGGAGGAGATGGGGGGAGAGGCAGGGCCCGGAGTTGGGGGGGAGTTAAAGGTGGAGATGGGGGTGGAGGGTGTTAAGAAGTGTTGGTGATTTTATTGAAACTGAATTTCAAACTGCTCCTGAAGGTTTGGACAATATCCTCAGTCCTGTAGTTTCTTCATTTAATGCCTTAAAGGTTTTGGAATGATCCTTGAATATGTTCTATTGGGCCTTGAGGAGACTCCAGCGTCCTGGAGGATGTTCCAGGGGGTCTTGAAGAAGTTCTGAGCTTTGATAAACTCCAGATCCCATGGAGGTGAATCACAGTTTCAAGCACAACAACAGATTTAGTTTATTAGTTAAGCTAAAAGTACTGAACACTAAAATGATAAAACTGTAGTGGGTGGTGGTGATGGTCACTCACTAAGAGCTATTATCCATTTCTTTACAAGACAGGAGGTTAGAGTACGTCCTCTGAGGACAGACTGGACGCTGCAGTGATAGGACAGACAGGGGCTAGCTGGTTAGCATGCTAACTTCAGTAGAAGAAAAGAAGTGATAGAAACAGAAGAAAAACCAGAGTCAACATTGGCGTTGCCGTCCACCGCTGGAGGCAGCTGTTGGCGAGTGAAGGAGGGAAGTTTGATGCTGAACTCGCAACGTTTCTTCCAGACTGGTGAGTAAACAGCTGTTAAAGCTAACGTTGGCTATGTAGCGATAGCAAATACTTAGGTATAGCAAGACCTAGATATAGCATGACCTTAACAAAGTGTTTATTATTGTAACCATCATGATGAAGGTCCAGGATGTTCATATCAGAGGGTTGGAACAAATGACCTATGTGGTTGTTCAGGTTGGAGGACTCGATGCAAAGCAACATCTGGTGATAGACAGCTGGCTGGTAACATCTGTACTTTATCATTAGAGTCCTGCCAGTAGCTCTGCTGTGCTGATGGATCACAGAGAAAGTTAAAGAGGACTAACGGTCGTCTATTTCACTTCACTGTCACACAGATGCGACCCTCCCTGAGCCGCTAGAGTTTGGTTTAGTGAAGTCTCAGTTTTCCCCGAACAACTGAAACACTGAGACGCTTTAACATCTACACCATGAAACACTGAGACACTTTGACGTTTACACACTGAGACACTTTAACGTTTACACACTGAGATGCTTTAACGTTTACACACTGAGACGCTTTAACGTTTACACACTGAAACACTGAGACGCTTTAACGTTTACACACTGAGACACTTTAACGTTTACACACTGAGACGCTTTAACGGTTACACACTGAAACACTGAGACGCTTTGCTTAAACGGTTACACACTGAAACACTGAGACGCTTAAACATGTACACACTGAAACACTGAGACGCTTTAACATCTACACCATGAAACACTGAGACGCTTTAACATGTACACACTGAAACACTGAGACGCTTTAACATTTACACACTGGGACGCTTTAACGGTTACACACTGTGCAGCAGTAGTAGTAATACAGTAGTATTCACAGTATTCACTGTATCAGTGTGAGATTGTCTCCTTTTGTATGACATCACTGCTTTTGATTGGCTGTGCCGTTCTCTCTGTTGTGTAACAGCCTGTCACAGACTCCAGGTGCATTGTGGGACATGAAGAGGTGACCTCAGTCATTTAGAAACGAGCTTGTTTAATCCCCGTCCCCATGGCAACCAACAAGCTCTCACACACTGAGTTTATTGATTCAGATCAGGCCCCACCCCCTCTGTGATGTCACAGACAGTGCAGGAATGTGATAGGCTGTTCTAGAAAGTGTTACATAAGAGAAGACGGGGGTGAGGAGAATAAACAAACAAGGAAAGGAGGGATGAAAGAAAGAAAAGTGAGGACAGAGGTCGGGGGGGTAGGATGACAGGGTGGAGGGGAATGGAAAAGAAGGGAAAGAAGGGAGAAAGGATGAGAGGAAGGAGGGATGAGGGAAGGACAGAAAGAAGGAAATTAGGAAGTGAGGAAAGGAAATGGAGAAAAGGGAGGAGGAGGAAAGAGGAAGGAAAGACAGAGAGGGAAGAAGGAAGGAAACAGAAATTGAAGGAAAGAAAGGGAACAAAGGAATAAAGAGGGGTGATGGAGGGCGGAGAGGAGGAAACAAAGAGGGAAGGAGGAGGGGGGAGTTTGGGGGGTCAGCAGCAGAGTAATCTGGGGCACTGGGGACCACGTGGCTGTCACCATGCCGACTGTATTCTCCTCAGACAGGAGGAGGTCTCTGTTTGGCTTCTGGTGGAGCGGCATTTCTGCAGGCCACCAGCAGGTGGAGACAAACATCAGAGGGCAGAAAGGATGGACAGAAAAATCTGGACTATGCAGAACTAGATCTGATCCTCCATCACTGACGATGGGAACGCATTAGACCTGCACGTTCATCTGAATGACACTGGATAAACTCCAGAGCCAGTGTTCGACTTTACCGTCCAAGAGTCACTGCCCAGACCCCTGCGGCACAGACACACATTGATATGCACACTACATTAGATACACACACACACACACACACACACACACACACACACACACACACACACACACACACACACACACACACAACTAACCACTAACATTCTGGATAGTGGACGACCCGCTCTAGTAGTAGTAGTAGTAACAGTAGCAGTAGTAGTAGTACTAGTAGTAGTAGTAGTAACAGTAGCAGTAGTAGCAGTAGTAGTTGTAGTAGTAACAGTAGCAGTAGTAGTTGTAGTAGTAACAGTAGCAGTAGTAGCAGTAGTAGTAACAGTAGCAGTAGTAGCAGTAGTAGTAGTAGTAGTAGTAACAGTAGCTGTAGTAATAACAGTAGTAGTAGCAGTAGTAGTAGTAGCAGTAGTAGCAGTAGTAGTAGTAGTAGTAACAGTAGCAGTAGTAGCAGTAGCAGTAGTAGCAGTAGTAGTAGTAGTAGTAGTAGTAGTAGTAGTAACAGTAGCTGTAGTAATAACAGTAGTAGTAGTAGCAGTAGTAATAACAGTAGTAGTAGCAGTAGTAGTAGCAGTAGTAATAACAGTAGTAGTAGTAGTAGTAGTAACAGTAGCAGTAGCAGCAGTAGTAGCAGTAGTAGCAGTAGTAACAGTAGTAACAGTAGCAGCAGTAGTAGTAGTAGCAGTAGCAGTAGTAGTAGTAGTAATAACAGTAGTAGTAGCAGTAGTAGTAACAGTAGTAGTAGTAGTATTAGTAGCAGTAGTAGTAGTAATAACAGTAGTAGTAGCAGTAGCAGTAGTAGCAGTAGTAGCAGTAGCAGTAGTAGTAGTAGCAGTAGCAGTAGTAGTAGTAATAACGGTAGTAGTAGTAGCAGTAGCAGTAGTAACATTAGCAGCAGTAGTAGTAACAGTAGCAGTAGTAGCAGTAGTAGTAGCAGTAGTAATAACAGTAGTAGTAGTAGTAGTAGCAGTAGTAGTAGTAATAACGGTAGTAGTAGTAGCAGTAGCAGTAGTAACATTAGCAGCAGTAGTAGTAACAGTAGCAGTAGTAGCAGTAGTAGTAGCAGTAGTAATAACAGTAGTAGTAGCAGTAGCAGTAGTAGCAGTAGTAGCAGTAGTAGCAGTAGTAGTAGCAGTAGCAGTAGCAGTAGTAGTAGCAGGCACAGAGGCAGTTTCAGCACCACAGACAGAGCTCAATGAATCACTTTGTCTCTGTCGCCCTCCTGTGGACAAACACAGGAGTCACAGTAGAGTCATTGTTGGTTCACTGCACAGTCGTTGGTCTGTTCTGACCCTTGAAAATCCTGAGGAGCTCAACAGGACGGAGGCTGGACCAGGACCGGATTGTGATGTTGCTCAGACCCTCAGACAAGTGAGTCCAGCAACACCCTCACTGATGGTTGCCACGCACGAGCACGGTGTGTAAAACTGTGGTGTTTGTATTGAGCCGTGTGCGCGTTGTGTCTGCCCTGCAGATGTTTCATTCTGCTGGTGAAGTGTCAGCATGTTTCATGTCTGTCGGAGGTTGTGTTGTCCCATCTGGTCCACGGTAGCGAGTACATACCGTGGACTCTTCGTGTTGTGTTTTTCCACCCGCTTTCCAGACACCCGCAGGTGAACTGAGACTCTAAACTCTGCAGGTGTGAATACTTGGTTCATATGTTGGCCGTGTCCAGGTGTGGCCACGGTGCACCTACCACCCTTCAGACCCCATGGGACCCCGCACGGGATTCTGCATGGTGCATTTCGGAGCTGCTGAGAGTGTCGGGAAATTGAGTGTCAGACGCTTAACAGCATCAAATTCGTAGAATCTGTTGAGGTAAAATTGAATTGAGAGAGGAAACTATTTGAGTAGAGGGTGGGGGACCCCAGGAACATTTATTAGCATTTAGAATAAAGTGACAAACTGACGTAGAATCGCATTTTCTATAGTTACATACGAAACTTGTGAGGAAATAATATGATGAGTAATAATGTTACAGAAAACTACTCCCTGTGTTAATTATTATAAACTGTCAATGACGAATATAAATGACTGAAGCTCCCGTTAAATTTTCTGTGTGAACACACACACACTGACATAATAATTACATGAAACATTATCAGAACTGTGATATTTATTGAGAGAAAAATCATAAAGCACAAAGACACAGCGAGAGAAAATCCAAGCAGCCCTTCATCGGCATCACACTGACAGTTTAACCTTCACTCTAATAAAGTACTCTGATATTTTAGGACTAATCCAGTTTGTCATTAGATGGAGCAAAGCTCACAGTTTCCCCTGCTTCCAGTCTTTGTGCTAAGCTAGGCTAATAGACCTCTCTGTACGGGACACTCAGCGATTAAACTGATCTAAAACGTATTAAGAAAACGACCTGATGACCCCTGCTGCAAATTTTACACCAGAATCACAGAGAGAAGTGGATTCTGTTATAAACTGTTCTAACACCAGTCGTTTGCTGCAGATCCTAAAGCAACAGCATGAGTTTGAAGATAAACCTAAATAGAAAACATTTAAGAAGTGAAAAGAAAAGAGAGAGAAGGTAGAGACAGAAAATGGATCAAGGCATCAAGTTTTTTAAGAGGAGTTGAACTGAAGAAGCTTTTCGGATGAGAGGTGAAATATCTTCAAGAGCCTCAAGCAAGTCCAGTTGCCTTCGTATAGCACTTGGAAACTCAGAAGAGGAGGCGAAACATACAGAAGAGAACAAACATGAAAACACAGAGAAACCAGTTCAAACTTCACAGGGCTGCAGGTCTGTCGTCTGCAGGGCTTCTTTGACCGGCTTCGCAAGGTTGACAAAGAGGGCGTTTAAAGACTCACTTGAACAAAATTTGGCCACAAGATATTTTTTAGTCCTGCCGTCTGAAGAACCATTTCAGTCAGATCCATGGAGGTTGTTCTTTCTTATTCTCAGTAGCCAGACTTGGCCGGTTCTCCACTCAGCCACTATTGGATGGACTATCATGTCCCCCTCAGGATGAACTGTAATAACTTGCTGATCCTCTGACTTTTCCTCTACCACCACCATCAGGTCAGCATTTTAATTTGTCCAATACTTGGGTTTATGACAAAAGTATTTGACAAGAACGTTTGATTAATGCTCCCTTATTTATCAGTGCCCAGGTACAAAAGAAGGAAATATTTGTTTTGGCATCCTCAAAAAAAAGAATTAATCGTATTAGCTTTCTTCAGTACCGGCATGTTAGATTTCCCTCAGACTCAGACTGAGATGTCCTGTAATGGCCACCAAAGAGAGGATTAACATCCTGCCTTTTCCTCATGTGTCTGCACAGTTTTCCCCCTACTGATGGAAAAGATCGCAGAATATAAAAGTTGTTTCCTTTTCATCCATCCAACAGTTGAGTTTTCTGGTGTGTAATAAACTTTACATCCCCAGGGGGAGATGTAGTAGTAGACTTTTATTTTCTCGAGTATTGTGATGTAGCGATGTGAAGAACAAATCACAACCCAGGAGGGGTCATTCCATACCAACTCACCTGGGACCTCCCAGTTCACTTTTTTGGATTTTCTTGAAAAGACTGATGCAAAGTCTTCTATAAAATTAATGGGGCCTGTAGCCAACCCCGTAGCTCCTCCAAATATTATTTGAGTTATGAATTTTTGAAGTTTGGCCCTCAGAGCTAAATTTCATCATATCACCATCAGCCTGATCAGTCGCTTATTTTTCACTTGGATTGGGTTGAAATTTGTACTGAACATGTACAAATTTTTACTGAATGTTTTACAGTAATCAAATTAATAAAAATATAAAAAAATTTTTACCTGAACGAAGAATCTTTCATTTTCAAAAATTATTATCTCCATTACTTTTTCACTTTCTTGCAACCAGACTTTGATTCTGTGTAGTATTAATATAGTTCTCTCACATCTTAAAGTTTTGGGTCCTGCCTTAAATGGACCAAAAAGGATTAAATTTAGCTCAGAGGGCAAAACTTAAAAAATTCATACATAAAAAGTACGTATTTGGAGTAGAGCTATAGGATTTTGCTACATCCCATAAATTTAATAGAAGTTTTCTTTTTTTTTTGAGAAATCCATGATGTAAACTGGTTGAGTTGTCATGGAGTAACCAAGAACAAAAAAAAAAAAAAAACACACCTGTTTTTCAAATTCTAAAGAAAGGGGTGTTAAGATATTTGTTGTCTGGTTGGACATTTTATCATCTTTGTTGTCTTTTTGAACCATCCCAGGCTGTCTTTTTCCCTGCAGGCCTCAGTCTGACAGTTATTCTCTTCATGGTACACAATGGCATTTTCCTACCAACAACCTAAGAAATGGTAAAAGGTAAATTATTGCTTTCAGGGTTCACTGCTTGTCACTGGTACTGTACCAACCCTTATATTGTATTATACAATATAGCACCCGTCGCTGCAGATTTGTGCCTCACAGTTAAATACCAAACAGTCACAAATTTGTCTTCATGACATCTTAGGCTTTGTTCAGACTGCAGGCAAATCCGATTTGTCTCTCAAATCAGATCCTTAGGACAGACTGTATGCACTGTTATTTGCATGTGATCTCTTCGCAAATCCGATCACCGACTTATCTGCATGGGTTGCTGTAGTAACGATGTAGGCGTCGGTAACCACGTAGCTACCGTCACCCTAGATTTGACGCCGCCATTGTGTGTCGTGTTGCGAGCGTCCAGATTGACGATGTATCTTTAGAAATCCGTTTGGAATCGCATTTCAAACCAGCTCCAAATGTGGTTTGGATCCAACTTGCAAAAACCACATTCATGTGGTTTTTTGCTGTCCAGATTTTCTAAAATCAGTGTGGATACAATCTGGATATGTGGTTTGTCTGTGAGTAATGCACTCTCAAGTGCAAAAAGGTACTGATCACGTCACAAAATATCGAACAATCAAAAGACTGTGCTCAGGCAGGTTTTATTGTAAGTTTAAATATTAGTTCATTCGAAAGTTGTGTTGTACGCTGATGTTTTAAGCCAACCTTGTAAAAGTTGATCTGTGGTGTTGTCATTCCTCAGAATGGTGATGAAGAACAGAAAACACCATATCATTCAGCATTTTAAAAATAAAATGTACACTGTCTCACTGTCAGGTTCTCAGTAACAGTGTTCTGTAGAATTTAACCACCTGAGGGTTGAGGTACTCCTGTACTTTACTTACCCTACAGGTCAAAAACACAAACTCATAAGATCCATCTGAAGGCAGAAGTCGATGCTGACGTTGAGACCGCAGCAGCTGGACTTTTAACATTTTCCCTAACTTTACATCAGGACGGCACTGATCAAGCTTTTCTTTGGCTCCTCAGGATGAAAATTTATTTCTGAGGTCTGGGTGACCTCGGAGCAGTGCATCTTAGGGCCGGATGTGATTGCATGGCCTGAGTTAAGGACGCATCAAGAGAGCAGTAATTGAGGCCTTGGAGGTTTTGAACCCAAGGTGTTCCAGATCATCCTGGGGCTTCAGAGGTCAACGACTCCTCAGGCTGGATGCTAGCTGTTCATAGGATTCTGGACCTGCTGGGTTGGCACTTCCTGCTCAGCAGCGGCAGTAGGGACGTTGATATTCGGGTCATCGTCGATCTGGTAACACTTACCCAGGTTCTTAATGATATTAAAGTTGGAGCGGGCCGTTTCTGCCAAGCTGTTCTCCAGAATCCAACCGTCCGACTCTGAGTCCAGATCACCTAACCGAAGAACATTCTCCATGGCCGTCTGCAGGTAACGGACTCCAGTCAGAACCAACAACTGGTGGGAGATGAAAAACACAGTATCTTTAGTGTAGCATCGACTGCTGCATGTCAACAGAAATATTGTGTTTTGGTATAAGAGACAGCGCGTTAATGTTGTTCAAATGCATATTAGAAAACAGTAGTATAAAGTCTTCAATGTCTCCAGAAGGAGCTGTGTGAAGTCTGATACATGTCGTGAGGTGATGTCACCTGAGTCAGTGTGGGTCGGGTCTGAGGACTACAAGTCAGAAAAGTAAAAAAATCTGAGGGCATGCAGTTAAAATGGAAGTGAGCTTAGCAGACCTCTGTAGCCCCCCCCTCATCTACGCTGCAGGCCACAGACTCCAGAATAAGTTAGCACCAACTAGCATAACACACCTGAATCTCTGACCCTGACTCAGAGGTCCAGGTGTATTGTGGGTAATGTAGGCAGCAGGTTTAGACAAGGAAGAAGAATGCTTGGAATAAAAAAAGACGATATCTCTGGTTCTGCTCTGGCAACATAAGTCCTTTTTCTTTTAAACTTTGCACCATGAGTCTGGCACAGTTATAGGAATGAAATGACAAATCTGTGGGGGACTCGTAGGATCAAACAAAACTGGACCAAGAATGAAACTGTTGGAGTTGCTGTAAGGTTTAGGCTATTGTTTCTTTCTAGATGGAGCTAGGCTATCATGTTACCCCTGTATCCACCTTCTACCTCTGTACCGGACTCTCAGAGATGAAACTGACTCTGTTGTTGTACTTTCATCTAAATGGATCTTTAATCTGTGATCTGTGATGCCATTAGCCAAAGCCTACTGCTGCAGTACCTCAAACAGCCAGATGAGGAGCACAGTGAGGCCAATGGACTGCATGATACTGGTGTAGTGGTCCAGCAGGGCCTGGCGGCAGCCTCTCCTCCACAGGTTCAGCTGCTGGCTCTGTCGGTCGTAGTTAAAGTGGGCCGAGCTGTTGCTGACCTGCTGCTGGATGCAGGGCCGAGGGGAGAGGGTGCTGCAGCAGCTGAAGGGAACGCTGTCTATCAGGTACTTCCCCTCCACATTACTCCTCAGACGGCTGCCAGGGAGGAGCAGGAGGTGGGCTGTTAGGAACAGGAACTACTACCACTGCTACCAGTGTCACTACTACTACAGCCGTTACTGTTTGCAGAATTTTGCAGCTGTAAGATATTGCAAATCTTGACCTAGTGTGTTAAACTGTCACAGACTTTCATTTGAATTTGAAGACCCCATGCTGGGAAATATTTTTTCTAAGATGTAACGAACAACAAAGCGTTCATATGAAAACAAAGTATGAGGTGTAAGTGACAGAGGTGTGGTGGATGTTTCTGCAGTGTTCAAAAACTCCATATGTAGTCTCGATGCTGAAAACTCCTGCAGACACTTTATATAGAGTAACTTGAACCTGAGTTAAACCCTGTTGGTTGAGCCATGACCTCTAATCCCAGCAGCTACCAATCTTAACTGCAGTGGACCAGTGGCCTCAGTCTGAAAATACTCCATTTACAATATATAATGTAGTGCTGAATTCAATGCTTTTCTGGTGTATTTGTATTTATTTGATTTACAGTTAGAGTTTAGGATCCAATGTACCTGTCCTAAGACCTTTTGGGGTGAAAGAATGTTAGAGTAAGTTTTAAATTGTAGTAAAAGTAAAAACAGATTTGTAACCCCACATCTCCCCGCTAAAGTGTCCATGAGCCTGTACTGTGCTTCAACCCTGCTGGCTTCCACCACTAGGTAGATGGTATCCACTAGAATCCACCAAGGTCAACTACAGTCCAGCTGGATCCACTAGAGTCCTTTGTAGTCCAGTAGAGACCACTGACCACCACAACAGAATGTAACTGGACTCACTAGAATTCAAGCTTGTCTTCTGTCGAAGAGTACCTTATGTAGATTCAGGGAGATCCATTAGAATGTACCTTAAATCAAAAATACTTTAAGATGACCCAATAGAACCCAAAAGCACATCTGACTTCCACTGGAATTTATTAGTTCTTTTGGGTTCTGCAGTCCTAAAGACTCTATTGAGGTATACTGGAATCCACTATAATTCAATAACATCTATCATAATTTATAAAGGTGCCCTCACATTAAACAAGAAGTTAATTTTTGTTGCATTATTTGCTCGAACTTTACCACTGGAGGGTTTTTTACAGTCCCTTTTTAATTCACCACAAACAGTCAATCAACTGACAGTACCAACATTAGCCTTAGCTAGCTAACAACACTACAAACTGTATGTGTTTGTGTTGATGAATTCATTAAGTTGAGTCATACAGTTTGGGATTCGCCAGATTTGTCCACCCAGGATGAAATAATTTCAATTTGACATGTCGACTCAGTTTGCGTCACCTGGAATGACTCCACTTACTTTTAAATTTACTTACATCTTTCCACTGACTTTTAAGTTTTAAAATGAGAGGTTCAGTCTGAAGACACCTTTCAAGTCTAGTATGATCTTTCAGACATACTGCAGTCCGTTAAAATCCACTAGAATCTACTACAAAGCATGGAAATCCACTTAAATTCTGTTGGAATTCAATCCAGTCCAATAGAATCCAGTAGTTTCCACTAGGTTCCAAAGGAATTGCTTAACATCACTGTAGATCTTCTAGTATTAACCAGGATCTACTAGAATCTGATGGAACCTACTCCACAGAGAAGGAATCTGCAAGAATCCAGCAGGATTAACTGGAATCAACAAACATCCTCTCAAACCCAAAAGAGATTCAAAACACCTCAGGAAACCCCAGCAGGTCTGGCTCTACTTACTCTACCACCACGCTGCTGGTCATGTCCAGGTAACGGTTGCTGATCCACTGGACCTGGAACCAGTCACGGTAGCCAGTGTTCCCGCAGCAGTGCAACTGGATCTGCAGCAGGTCCAAAGTTCTCTTTAGGAAGCAGCGGCCCGGTGTGTCTGTGTCCTTGTAGTACCGCATGGCGTTCCGCAGGCCCAGGAACAGAGACTCCTCCAGCTGACTGCGGATGCTGTAGCACATCAGCGCCCCCGCCAGGACACAGGAGGTAAAGAAGAAGGTGCAAATGACATACGGCATCATCACCAGCTTCCAGCGCAGGAACTTGCTGGTGTCAGCACAGTCCAGGCAGATCTTCCCGCCCAGGAAGTTGATGCAGCAGGCCGCCAGGCCCGTGGTGATCAACATATGTGGCACATAGAGGATCCCCTGGTCTGACATCACTTCCTGCCATTTCTGAATCTCAATTTTGAGGAATAAGCCCAGGCCAAAGAGGATAGCTCCCGTGACTACAGAGATCCAGTTGAGCAGCCAGAGGACCTCGGCAAGCTTCTCTCTCTCCGCCTTGGTGAAGGTAACCTTACCGACTGCCATGTCGGTCCTATGGTTTTTATGTGTATCACGTCCAAGCGCTTGCAAACATGGTCAAAAAACTGGAGTGCCTTAAGGTGCAGTACCACTTACAACCACTAGGTGCTTTATAAAAAAACCTCTCCGGTGTCAAAGATGTTAAATTCTCTATAGAAATAAAAAGTCTAAATAGTTATTTTCTACATGACATGATCCCAGCAGCTAATTTATTTTTTACTGTGTCTGTTTGTGGTAATATTGGCGAATTATTGGTCAATTAATAAGATACCAACCCCCCCTAATTTCTGATTATCCCCTTAAATTTGTCTACTAGTTGCTTGTTCCAGCTCTTATAGCACTGAAGCTAAAGTGTGTTTGAGTGAAATATTCAAATCCAAGACTCCATGTTTTTTAAGGCTTCACATTTCCATCAGATGGAAATAGCTGTAGAGGATGAATAGCTGTCACATTTCCCCAAAAACTTGGCCTGACATATTTTGTTTCTTTGGAAACCTTGGGTTCTCTGCCAGAAATTCGACATTAACATGTAAAGTTGAAGGCACCAGAACATCTGTCGGGTTAAAAAAAGTTAGGGTCTGCTTCAGAGAATGTTTAGTGGTGTGTGAACCTTCAGTGGACGGTTCTTCCCAAATAGTCTAGTCCAATCAGGTTTCCCTTGCCTTTTGTCGGTTTCACCTTGCTGCTCATATTTGTGAGTTCCTGGCTGTAAAGGACAAATTGGCGCTGATATAAACCAGTGGGTGGCATTGTCAGTTGCTCATACAGTCGGTTGTCCTGTCAAGTCATAGTCCTCACATCCAGTCCACAGGGGTCTGAGAGGCTCAGAGGTCAGGGATCAGGGATCAGTGTGGGCCCTCTTCAAAGGAAATCTGGAGCAAAGAGGAAGGACAAGACTGGCAACTGCTCTCTTCAAAGCGTCATAAGGAGCTTAACGAGGTATTTTAGGTATTCCTGACTGCAGTCCACAACTCAGAGACACCACTGTGTCACCACTGCAAGGAAGAAGGTCAAAGTTTAACAAAACTGGTGCTGATAAACTGAAGATCATCATCATGCCATGTGTACAAGGGGCATTATAGTCCCCCAACAGCCAGAATCAGAGCCCAACCAGAATAAAAAGAATCATGTAACACCTCCATTAGAGTTAAATAGTTCCTTCTGAAAGAAATGTTCACCATGTTCAGTTTGCTCAGGATCTCAGAATCTGCAAAGTATCAAGTAAAATCTCTTCATTTCAGAAATGAAGCTGAACATGTTTCTGAGCATGCTCAGATTCTTGAGTTCAAAGATATCGTGATCAAACTATTGCTTTCATACTTAACCACAGTAAACCAATAGCAGAATCAAGCATTCACATATTACACATGTAATCATGACACCTTATCAAGTCTTTTAAAGAGCTCATGTTTACATGAGTCATTAATCAGATTCTTTAAAGGTAATTCAATAAAATATACAAACACTTACTGGAAATGGCAGCTTCAGAGGATTTTTAACTCATTTATTCTGTGAAATTAAGGATACCCTGACTGATATTTATTATTGTAAACTCAAACAAAATTAGGTGAAGGATGTGATGTCATGTCAGATCCGCTCATCCAACCAGCCTTTACTAAGATGAGGATAAAGCAACATTCAGAACTTTACCTTGCTGACTTAAAGATGTTTTACTCCAGCTGCTTGTCTGTATTCCCTCCGACCTCCAATCATCCTTGGGCAGGGTGAGTTCGGCCACAGTTTGAGCCAAAAAGCAAGTATTGACAATGAGAAGAAGAGTTTTCAGGTGCCTGTTCACTTGCTGCCCTGCGCTTGTAATCTCCTTAAAGCTGATCAGCCTTGTAATAAGCTGAGAATCCCCAACACCCCATTCACCAGCTGGACCATCAGCAAGAGGCTACACTAGATTGTATCCACTCATTTTACATCACACAGATCTATCTAACTTGGTAGAGTACAATAGGGTAGGGCAGGTTCGAATACATTAAAGGTAGATTAGCTAGGAGGGAGGTAGGGTAGAGTGGACTACAGCAGGTGAGAGCAGTCGAATGAGTAACTAGCAACCTAATGGAAACAGCAGGTGGCTTCTGACGTGAGGCAAGATGAACTCTTAAAATTAGGGACGAATAGAATAGGAAATTCAGTGAGTTTGTATAATGCTATGTTCCACAAATGAACAAGAAGCCATAACAAAATAAACTCAGATTTCCTCTTGGATTATAACCACTTTAAGATTAAAACTATATTCAATTTACCAATTTGCAGCCTATTGTTTTGTCTCCATCACTGTTGACTGGATTTGTGAGTTAGATAGCAACATGGAAAAGAAATTGTCAGTACAACAAGGTGAATTTGCCCCGAAGAGCCCCCAGACCCTGTCCAAATTAAAATAAATTGCTATGGACCAAGCTCTGAGGATGTCACCTTCCTGAATTGGGAAAATATGTCACCAGTGAGCTTAATCAAGCAATTATGCTTCCTCCAAAGTATATTTGCCAAAACTAAGTGGACATCTATAAATGGATTTTGTGGGTGACAGAGTCGGATTATTACTTTGACTTAATGTGTTTCAGAACAACGATGCTCTCTAAAAACAAGAGGAGGCTCCATAGATACTTTTTTCTTGGGGGACCCACAGCTGGGTTCAGGTCCAGGTCCAGATGTAGAAGAATCTGGTCTCTGCTGCTGCTGTGGGTTTCAGCCCAACCCATAGTATAATAATGATGGTTTAGTGATCTGAGTGCTGAGCTCTGACATGGAGAAGAGTCGTGGACAATTAGAGATCCTCAGCTCACTTCTGAGCTTTAGTCTGGCTTCAAAGACGACACTCTCAACAAAGCTCTCCTTCAAAGACAACAACATACACAATCTGGACAGGGAGGACAGGTGGTTTGAAAGAGGAGTGAAGAAGGCGATCTGTGTTAAAGTAGAGAAACCATCCCTCTAGAGAGGAGGAGGTTTACGACACCACTTATCCCCCACCTACAATGCTGCCTTTCATCCCTGCCCAGGAGATTTAGGAACCCGTCAGACTTGGCTTCAGGTGACTCCAAAAACTCCAACACCTCCAATACAACAGCCCCGAGCACTAATGAACCAAGTGACATCAATGGCCTTCATAACGACCCAACAGAGGTTAAATACCTGGGACTCCCCACCAGTCAGTCAGAACTGAAGAAGCCTCTTGGATGAGGTTGAACGTCTTCAAGATCTACAACCAGGTCCAGTTGCCCTCGATTCAACTCCTCTTGAAATACCACACAGACTGCTTTTAGAGGGAGGGACTCCCTCCTCTCTGTCCTCACACTGGTTCATAGCAGAGCCTCTCCCTGGTGGGAGAGCTGCACTCGGTCTTCACAACAAGGTTTTCATCACGGGACCAGTATATTCAGGACTGAGGAAACATTTTTTGAGGCCCAACACACATTTGTTGTCATTTCAAAATTTGTTTTAGTATGCTCACAAATTATCGTCATTTCTATCCCCAAACTTGGAATATGCATTCCAGAATGTATTTACAATACTTGTTCTAACTACAAAAGTAGTTTTCATCCCAGTGTTGTAAGGTCTCTCCAAAATATAATGTTTATGCTAAAAAGTGTCCTTAAAATAAAATGTTCAGTATCCCAAATTTTGATGAAGCTACTATAACATTTATTTGTTGTCATAATTCCATAATAAGTCAACTCCAAGACATATCTTCATGTTCATGTGCAGAGGAAACATCTGGAGAGAAGAAGCTGCTGGTTCTCCCTCGTCAGTCCCGGTGTCTGTGTGCGTTTGATCTGAGGACGTGTCACTTCCTCGTAACTTCAGCATCCAAGAGTGACGTCAAAACCAGTCCAGGCTGTGGCACAAACCCAGTCAGTGTCAGAGAAATCACACATCAGAGGGTGTAGCTCTACTGTCTGTCCACTAGGTGGACCTAACTGAACATCCAATGAGCTGAAGATCAGCTCAGCACAGAAGGACGTAACGGAGGAGCAGCAGTTTGGATCACGCAAGGGTTTTTCAGTAACACTGAGCATCAGGCTTTAAAACTAGGCCATCTACATACAAAATATTAAATCATCTGTCATGGAAAGAAACCATCGTCTACAGCATATAAAAGCAAAGTAGAAACAAAGTGACATCTCTGACATCTGACATCGCTGCTCACTGGTCCATGAAACATTTTCATACATTGTATGTGAGGACAATGTGTTTGAGGATGATAAACTGGTTCAATTCAACCAAATGAACAGGATGAGGATTAATGAGGATAGTTTCTCTGTGAAGGTAGTGTGTGTGTGTGTGTGTGTGTGTGTGTGTGTGAGGAACTGTGCGTTTAAAGGCGGCATGCGTTTTGGACAGTGTTTATGAGGACAGTGTGTGTGTAAAGACAATGGGCTTTATTTTCATGGCAGTTCAATGACCAGCACATGCAGTACGGAGGAGCGAAAGTGGGGGGGGGGACTGAGTAACCATCATCAGAGTAGATCTGACTCCAGGGCTGATGGTTTCCTCCAAACCTGCAGACAGCTGTTTCCTTTCTTTCTGATTCCTCTGTAACTCTCTGATATAGAGACCAGTCCTCTTAAGCATCAAATTAAAGTCCGTGGACCTGTAGGTCGGATTACCAAAAGAACCACAAACAACTTTCTTTATTCACGAGGAAGATTTTTCCCTGTGTGATCTGTACCGTGGAAAATATATTCTGAGAGAGGAGGAGAGTCTGAGTCGTTCACTAATAATCGCATTTTACTCAGAAACTGGACAGTTTGATATGTTATATATTTATTTAATTTCCACTTTCCCCAAAACATATGGGTTGATAAATCATTTCTACAAATCACAAGACGTTCTAATTATTAAATCCTGAGTTTACAAAATGAATATCAAAACATTTTGACTCAAATAATCAGTCAGTTAAAAGCACCAGTGGTTCCACTGGTCTGAGCACAGTATAAACACAGAATAATGAAGCTTTTTAATACATGTGCTGTTTCACAAACACGTGATGTTTGTCAGAATGTTTTTATGTGAAACCTGCAGAGAACGAAAAACCACTGCTGTGATGCAGCTGGTAACTGTGCCCCTTCTTTTTATGGGGACAGTGCATGTACAGTTGTGCATGTTAAACAGAGCTGGATGCTGCTCATTGGATCCTGACAGTAACAGCAGCGGAGTGAACGCGGACAAAACTAATAATTATAGAGACTGAAAATCATTTTACAAAAGTCTTAAAATGTTTATCATCGAAGTGATGAAATCTGAAAAATGAATGTTTAGTGCCTGAGAAAGATCTGCTTCCCAGTGCAGAGTGTGTGATGGTGAATAGAGTCAACTTTGATTTCAGCAGCTGACCTGCAGTCAGCGGTGTTCCTGTCCACAAGAGAGACTCAGACCCACAGAGGACGCAGAGACACTGAACCAGACCAGATCCAGAACCAGGGATAAAGAGGTTCAGTGAATGCGGTGCTGAAGGTGTGGAGGTGGATCGGTGTGTCAGAAGAGACTCTGTAGAGGGACAGAGCGCCAGCAGGACAGTCCACATACAGGAAGAGGAGGAGGAGGATGAGGATGAGGAGGAGGAGGAGGGGATGGATGTTTCTCTGTCACTGAACCAGACAGAGTAACCATGACCATCAGAGCACATCAGACTCCAGGACGGATCGTTCCTTCCAAACAAACAGTCCTCGCTGTCTCCTCTCCTTCTGAATCCTCTGTATCAACCCCTCCACTCCACTCCACCTCCCAGTAACGGCGACCAGACAGACCAGTTCTACCCAGCAGCTGAGACCAGTAGATATCAAATCTGCGTGGATGATCAGGATATGACTGATCCTCCATCCCCACCGTCACCGTCCTGTTGTTGTCAGACAGTTTGAGGAATCTGTTTGCTGGACCCAGCAAAAGGATCCCATCCCCCATCTGAGAGAGCTGGACCCAGCTCTCTCAGATGGGACGGGTTAGAGCTCAGAGCTGAGACCAGAGAAGCACAGTCTTCCTTTGTGACCAGACAGCCTGACAACCTGGAGTTAGGGAAATATGATAACTCAGTGTTTTAGAAAATCATGTCAGCAGGAAAAATCCTGCAGATGTTGAATATCTTCACTAACAAGACAGTAAAGCAGCTAAAACCAGATTTAAAAGATCCGCTGTCTAACAAACAGCTGTATCCTGACCTGAGAGTTTCCACTTTACAGTGTGGACTCTCCAGTCCAGCAGACCGGTGCTTCACTCCTGAGTCTCCTGGATGATTGTAACGGTGATCCAGCAGAAGACTGGGATGTGGCACATGATGTGGAGGCTTCGTGATGTCTTGATGTGGGAGATGATCCTGCTGGCCTGCTCCTCATCTCTGAATCTCTTCCTGAAGTACTCCTCCTTCTGTGGGTCAGTGAACCCCCTGACCTCTGTCACCATGTCGACACACTCGGGAGGGATCTGATTGGCTGCAGCCGGTCGTGTGGTTATCCAGAGGCGAGCAGAGGGAAGCCGATTCCCCCTGATGAGGTTCGTTAGCAGCACGTCCACTGAGGTGGACTCTAACCCTAAAGGTCTGTAAATGCACATAATATCCATCTAAATTAACTATCTTTTTCTTTTCTCAAAACAAAAAGCATTTTTGTAATTGGTTTCTTTTGTTTTGCTCATTCCTCTTTCGCCTGAGTGACTGTAACCTCTCAGAGACCAGCTGTGAAGCTCTGGCCTCAGTTGTCAGCTTCCAGTCCTCTTAGGTTGAGAGAGCTGGACCTGAGTAACAAAGACATGCAGGATTCGTGGGTGAGGCTGCTCTCTGCTGGACTAGAGAAATGGCACTGCAGACTGGAAACTCACAGCTCAGGATGCATCCTTTTTCTTCCTCGTCTCTAACCTTTCTCCTCCCGTCGCTGTCTGCAGGAATTTCTGCCTCTGGTATTGTAGAGTCTGGATCAGCGACTGCAAACCACCAACTGCCCCCATGATCCTGCTCAACACCCCCTGCTTCAATTATTATGATTATCATTACTAATATTATATTTAGTTTTATTATTAATCTCATTATTGTTATACACAGTTATGTTGTACCTGTACTGTGCTATGCCCCCCCCTCTCTCTCTCTCTCTCTCTGTCTCTCTCAACCCAGCCGGCCGCCCCCCCCACCATGAGTCGGGTTCTGTTCAAGGTTTCTACCTGTTAAAGGGAGCTTTTCCTCGCTGCTGTCACCCAGTTCCTGCTCAAGGGGGAATGTTGGGTCTCTGTAAACACAACTATAAAGAGTCCTGTACTAGACCTGCTCTATATGAAAAGTGCCCGAGATAACCTCTCTTATGATTTGGCGCTGTATAGAAATAAAATTATCCTGAGGTTTTTTATTAATTTTCAAGATCTTGCTTAAACTGTGGTAGTAACTTTGTACTGAAGATGTTTTGCAGACTCAGGAAAATGTTATCAGTATAGTGTTTTTGTTTAGAACAGAGAAACGCGACTTGTTCAAATAAAATGCCGATTGGTTACAGTTCCTCAAGTATTTTCATCTGGACTCAAACTAATTGTGACCTAAAGAGAATAATCCACACGACTAATAAAATAAACCACGGGTGTGGATTGAAACATAATCAACTAATAAATAAAGAGCTTTTTCTCCAGGCTTACCACAAAACTCCAGTGTAATGGTAGCATTAAAGTAACCAGTTACATTTGCTCTTATTACCATAACAGAGAAATGTTTTTCCTTCTGTTACAGAGCAAAAACAAAAGTCACGTGAAAAGTCCTGATAAACTCTGAGAATGCAACAAAACAAAAGTTATAAATCAGCAGCTGCAGCAGAGAAGAAGCTGCCGGTGAGTCTGCAGCTGCTGGAGGGCAGAGACATACATGTTCTAAATGTGTATGTATACCACACCGAGTCAGTTCAGTTAACGATAACGCCATTTTTGATTATGTTTACAGTTATCATAATTTCAGTTCTGCAAAGGAAAAAAAAAGTTGCATGCACTGTAATTAATAACTGATTTAATGCACCGTCTGGCAAACACAGTAAGTGACCCAAATCAAACACACCTACAATATTGCACAGCAACAGGTGCATGCTGGGTCTGGCTAACATCCTCATGGTGGATCCTGCAGTGGTGACTTCTACATCCATTTAGGAACTTTTATCTTTAGTGAGCTGTATTCAACCTTCCTGTTGCTTTTGGCATCTTTCACAGTTGTGATGAGTTGTGAATGAATGAGCAAATAAGTTGAACGTAGAGCAGAGCCAATGCATTGCAGAGCAACGTAGTGTTGCGTCTATGTGTGTACACGATGTGCATAAACTGTGCGCTGTCTTTTTGCTCTAATAATTGTGTTTGTCGGCTGCAGCTGCTGCAGAGCTCTGGTCTTCGTTATCTTTGCGATCTGATGATAGAACCGCGACATCAGTCATTGGTAATGGACCGGAGATGTTTAGTTCCCAGTACACTTATGAACTACCTTATGCTCGAACATGGTGTTTGTTATGGACAATCCGTGACCTGGGGCCTGCACCATGAAGAGATGTTATTGGGTTATGCAGTTGTCTTTGGGCTTAAGTCTGCTTTTTCAGAGTCCAGTAGCTGGCTAACTTTTACTGGGATCGATTGCTATGGTAACTTGAGCTGCAGGGAGCAGGTAAACTTTGATGATGACTCTGCTGAGAGAGCTAATCACCCTGAATAAACACACAGGAACATTCAATTTTAGTTAAACCAACGATATGAAATAGCACATTAGAAGGAGGTTTGGGTGGTGGAGGAGCCGCAGCAGCAAATGTTGGTTGACAGGAATCTAATCAGCAGAGTAACAGTGATGGTGTCAGGTTGTCATGTCTGTGCTTTATACCTGCATCAATATGATCAGATGTTGCTGGTCACAGAGCTGTTAATGGGCCAATTATTGTGAAAAAATATTAGGAACAGCTGAAACCAGTCGACTTATACAAACACAACTTCTGTGCTGCGCCCAAACCGACACGATGCTCCATTAGTGTCAGTGACAGTTACAGTCTTCTACAGTTGCGAGCATCTAATGCTGATTTTTGAACTGGACTAATGTGAAATTTTACCATGGAACTAGTTGTAATTAAGAGAGTTTACACTCACAGTAAGGCCCAGTTAGTGTGTGTGTGTGTGTGTGTGTGTGTGTGTGTGTGTGTGTGTGTGTGTGTGTGTGTGTGTGTGTGTGTGTGTGTGTGTGTGTTTAGTCTGTCAGGATGTCTGGTAACACAGGGAGGTGCTTCCGACGCGTCCCATCTGAGAGAGCTGGACCTGAGCTACAATCATCCAGGAGACTCAGGAGTGAAGCTGCTGTCTGCTGGACTGGAGGATCCACACTGGAGACTGGACACTCTCACGTATGGACAGATGGACAGACAGCAGACTGGACGCTCCCAGGTGTGGACAGATGGACACACAGCAGACTGGACGCTCCCAGGTGTGGACAGATGGACAGACAGCAGACTGGACACTCTCACGTATGGACAGATGGACACACAGTAGACTGGACGCTCCCAGGTGTGGACAGATGGACAGACAGCAGACTGGATGCCCCCAGGTGTGGACAGATGGACAGACAGCAGACTGGACGCTCCCAGGTGTGGACAGATGGACACACAGTAGACTGGACGCTCCCAGGTGTGGACAGATGGACAGACAACAGACTGGATGCCCCCAGGTGTGGACAGATGGACAGACAGCAGACTGGACGCTCCCAGGTGTGGACAGATGGACACGGACAGATGGACAGACAGCAGACTGGACGCTCCCAGGTGTGGACAGATGGACACTCAGCAGACTGGACGTTCCCAGGTTTGGACAGATGGACAGACAACCGAAGCTCTCACACTGTTTCTCTGTCTCTCTTGCTAACTGAGGAACTCTGCTTCATGTTAATGGTGGATATGAGTTGAAGGTGTATGGGGCTGATTCGGATTTTGTGTCTTCCTCCAGATGGACCATGGTGGACTGCAGAAACTGAGACCTGGTCTGCGGAAGTGTGAGTGTGTTTTCAGTTTGATTCATGAGAACACAGCCACAAGTGTTACACTAGATTTTCCCATTTTCTTGATTGAAGTACAAAGATGAATTTCTCCAGAGGAGGATTTAGTTTTTTTTTTTTTTTTTTGTCTGTGTGGCTGGAAAGATGTCAAAATTCAATCAATCAATTTAAAATCCACAAACACAACAACCTGAACACAGTGATCCAACAAAACAAATAAATACATTATATTAACAGAGGAGCCAACAGAAAGCTAACGTTGTTTCTTCTGGTATTTCCACTGTCAGTGATTTTATGGAGGGTTTTGTTGCCTTCAGGTGCTGCTCATAAGCTCGTACTACATGTTAGACCGATATAAGTTGTGTTCAAGTAGCCTTAAATTTTCTTCTCTGGATGTGTTTAATAAATCATTGTTCAAAAATCTACGAGTCATAAACTCAACAGGCCATAATTAATGTTAGAAAGTTGTTGAGAAGTTGAGTAAAGTGAGCTGGGGTGGATTTCCTCCCTGAATGGCAGACCTGGGATCAGTTGTACCATGCATACTCCGTTTTGCAAACATAAACTGGTATTTCTATAAAACAGAATGTGCACGTCACAGACTTTAGACCAGCATACACATGGGTTTCTAGGGCCAGCTGCAGGTGATAAGGTGGAAATGGAAAATAGGCTGAGAGAGGGAATCTTAATCATAAAACATTGTTTGTTGATGTTGTTCACAATTTCACTGGTTGTGTGTTTTTTCAGTCTCCACAGCAATCTGTAAATCACCAGTCACAGGCGAATTTATGAGTTTAATAACTTTAGTTTGGATAATTTTATCATTCTTATTTCCATTAGAGTCACCATTTTATTTCCCCGCGTATGTTCTTTTCATTATTTAATTTTTGTGGAGCACCTTGTAAAGTCCGTTTCCATAACAGCGAAATAAACTAAATCATTGATCATCTTTCTGATCCTTAATAATGATGACTGAGATATGATATTTTACAGGTACATGTGATGAATCCATTAAACACACGCTATAAATAGCCACAGCCATGCTCAGTGGTTGTATGTAATGACAGCTGAACTTTGCGGATGTGGCACAAAGGGTAAAACTAAACTGTTTTTTGCCGTTCTTTTCACAGACAGGTTTGAAGGCTGCTTAAGCAGACACAAATATTGATATGCAAACAAATGATTAAGGGTGTGTCAACATCCATTTCTATCTAACTGTGGGAGTGGAAATGAGGCTTCTTTTTGTGCGTCCACTTCTACAATGATTGAGATTCACAAAACAGAACCACGTGAGCTCTCAGTGTTATAATTCTAAAGAAAAGAATGTGTTTGCATATTTCTGTCTTTTGGCACGCAGACTTTTAGCATCTGAACTCTGTTCAATGAAAACCACCTTAAAGCCAAGCGGTGGACCTGCAGCCCTCTGACTGGATAATTATTAACACTGAGTTCAGCTTTTTGGAGCTTTTGGGCCAAAAATCCAGACTGTTGTGAAACTTTTTTGTAGCAGATGACAGTTTGAGATTTGATGTTCAAAAGTGTGAACTTACTGCTAAATGTGAGCTCTCTGGTGGAGGTAATAACCGTTTTAGAAAGCAGATGGTTCAGAGCTTCTTTGTGTTGCAGTGGAAGATGATGTGCCAGTTTTATTAGTGAGACTTTATTCATTTCTTGTGTTTATTGACTTGATTCTCCATAAGCCATCGTTCTTGGGTCAGCACAAGAAAAAAAGCAGAATATTGCTGATGAGTTGAATATGAAAAGTAAGTTTGAATCATTTTCTTTCAATAATTGTCAGTAAAGTTGTTGATAAATCAACAGATGATAAACTGCAGCTGTATTGTGTCCTGTTCTCTCCGTCAGATGCCTGTGAACTGGAACTGGACCCAAACACAACTAACAGATTCCTCAAACTGTCTGACAACAACAGGACGGTGACGGTGGGGACGGAGGATCAGTCATATCCTGATCATCCACGCAGATTTGATATCTACTGGTCTCAGCTGCTGGGTAGAACTGGTCTGTCTGGTCGCCGTTACTGGGAGGTGGAGTGGAGTGGAGGGGTTGATACAGAGGATTCAGAAGGAGAGGAGACAGCGAGGACTGTTTGTTTGGAAGGAACGATCCGTCCTGGAGTCTGATGTGCTCTGATGGTCATGGTTACTGTCTGGTTCAGTGACAGAGAAACATCCATCCCCTCCTCCTCCTCCTCATCCTCATCCTCCTCCTCCTCTTCCTGTATGTGGACTGTCCTGCTGGCGCTCTGTCCCTCTACAGAGTCTCTTCTGACACACCGATCCACCTCCACACCTTCAGCACCGCATTCACTGAACCTCTTTATCCCTGGTTCTGGATCTGGTCTGGTTCAGTGTCTCTGCGTCCTCTGTGGGTCTGAGTCTCTCTTGTGGACAGGAACACCGCTGACTGCAGGTCAGCTGCTGAAATCAAAGTTGACTCTATTCACCATCACACACTCTGCACTGGGAAGCAGATCTTTCTCAGACACTAAACATTCATTTTTCAGATTTCATCACTTCGATGATAAACATTTTAAGACTTTTGTAAAATGATTTTCAGTCTCTATAATTATTAGTTTTGTCCGCGTTCACTCCGCTGCTGTTACTGTCAGGATCCAATGAGCAGCATCCAGCTCTGTTTAACATGCACAACTGTACATGCACTGTCCCCATGAAAAGAAGGGGCACAGTTACCAGCTGCATCACAGCGGTGGTTTTTCGTTCTCTGCAGGTTTCACATAAAAACAGTCTGACAAACATCACGTGTTTGTGAAACAGCACATGTATTAAAAAGCTTCATTATTCTGTGTTTATACTGTGCTCAGACCAGTGGAACCACTGGTGCTCTTAACTGACTGATTATTTGAGTCAAAATGTTTTGATATTCATTTTGTAAACTCAGGATTTAATAATTAGAACGTCTTGTGATTTGTAGAAATGATTTATCAACCCATATGTTTTGGGGAAAGTGGAAATTAAATAAATATATAACATATCAAACTGTCCAGTTTCTGAGTAAAATGTGATTATTAGTGAACGACTCAGACTCTCCTCCTCTCTCAGAATATATTTTCCACGGTACAGATCACACAGGGAAAAATCTTCCTCGTGAATAAAGAAAGTTGTTTGTGGTTCTTTTGGTAATCCGACCTACAGGTCCACGGACTTTAATTTGATGCTGAATCTGAAAAACCAAACAGGGAGGAAGGTTCTGCACTAGCAGTGACCAGCACGAAGAAGTCGAGGGCATTGAATGATTATCGCCCTGCGTCCGTCACATCGCTTGTTATGAAATCATTTGAACGTATTGTTAAATCTGAATTTTTACACCAATGCATGGCATGTTGGAGCCTTTCCAGTTTGCCTACAGGGAGAGGAGAGGAGAGGACGACACCACAACCACTCTGTTAAATCTTGTACTGAGGCATTGTATTCGGCACCTGTTCTTGCATAGAGGCTCTTGGGCACAACATGGATTTCAGTACAGTATGTTGGCTCACTGACCTATTTACAAACAGATCTCAGTGGGTCCAGATTAATGGAATCCTGTCCAGTAGATGTTCCTCTTCCACTGGACCCCCCCAGGGCTGCGCGCTCTCACCACCTTTATTTGCTTTATATACAAATGAGTGTGAGAGGGAGGTATTCCAATGACTCTGAGATCCTGAGCCTTCTGCAGGGTGTGAAGCAGGATCATGGCCCAGTCCTTGATGAATTTTTTAACTGGTGTGACCAGTCTTTCCTTCAAATAAGTGTGGCTTAGACCAAAGAGATGCTCCTTGGTTTTCAGAGGAGCCCCCCCCCCCTGCACCATGTGCGATTAAAGGTGAACCAGTGGCAGCAGTGCAGCAATATATGGATGTAAAAACGCACATCAATGGTTGTTCTCTTTAGGGATGTTTTAATCTGGACATGAGCATGATGAAAAGATTTTGTTCTTCGTTTATTGAGTCTGTCCTTTCCTTTTCTCTGATTTGCTGGTTTGGCATTCTTCCATCAGGGTGGGGCTTCAGTCTCCCCAAAGGTGGCACTAAGGGGTACAGATTGTCCTGGATGTCGTGTGCTGTGTATGATGTCGTGTATGTGCTTGTTGGACGAGTGCGAGGCTGTGGCCATGGAGTCAACACTGGGGGACCGAATCTGCCGGGGGGTCTGGGGGTTCCCCCCAGGAAAAATGCAAAATTTGAAAACTAATTTCCTGCCATTCTAAAATATGTAAAAATTCACCCACACGCAGGATGAACTTTTTAATTTATTTTTACAGTAGGGTCTAATAGTGTATTATAATTAGTGACTGGAAAGGATGTTGATGCACATGGAGGCCAACAGTAGACCGTTGTGATGTCATTATTGGGTCTTACCCATCAGTATTTGCTCCTCTTCTCGCTCACCTCCACGTCACCTGCCCTGTCGGCTTCCTGGTGCCGCCTCTCTCCCTCTCTCTGTTTACTCTGAGTGAACCTGAAAGAAATATTATCAGTAAACGAGTGGTGTTTCTTTCCGTGACGTTCAGGAACTGATCATGAACCATTTCTGATCTGAATGGAGGGGAGATAATTATATCAAGAAACGTCGACTCATCTCATGTTCTACTGTCTCCTTCTATCATCTGACTGGTCCTCATTTGCTCACCACTCTCAACTTACTTTTCTTCTTCTCTGAGGCTGGACTACTGTCTGTAAAGCAAATTGCCCCTCGGGGACATTAAAGTTTTTTGAATCTTGAATCACATATAAACATTGGGAGTGATCCACTTGAGCCCACTGAATCTGTTGTTAGTCTACTTGGGTATAAAACCCTGCAGTGATGATGTGATGTGGTTTCAGATGAGTCCATCAGCTGCAGGTTTCTAATAAAGGACTGTGTCTGTCTGGTAACAGACTTTTTGTTTCTCTTCTATAATTAAGAGGTTCTCGTAATACATCTTACATATTCACAAACTATTTACATGACAGATTTCGTGCGTACATATTTACAGTGCTTTACAGAAACAAACATTTGCCGTCCAATGTAAACAATACCCTCACCAAGCAGTGGACACAAAAACGGACGAAACGAAACAGAAGTGAAACAAACGTTAAGTGAAATAAATCAAAGTGAAGTAGACTAACAGACTTCAGAGTAGGATGGTCTGGCGTGTCCTCGCTCGTGGCTCCTCAGAGATCCCTCCTTGCTCCTTGCTCCTCCATCTTCGCTCCCTGCAGCAGAAATAAGAGGTTTGGGACGGCCTTCAAGATGGAGGACTGGAACCAGGAGCAAGGAACCAAATGGGACGAACAAAAACCTTCCTCCTCCTCTTCAGGTTTCACTTGGATTCTTCTGCAGGAAGTGACCTTCCACAATAAGACTCGGACACAGTGTATAAACCGTCTCTAAAATAAAAAACTGTGTAGGAGGAAAAACTTTTGAGAACTGAAACAAATCAGTAAACAAAGTCTATGACGACGTCACGCCGATGACGTCAGAGTGCCAGCTCCTGTCAATCGTGCCTTGACGTCATGTACCCGGAGCGTTTCCGGTGCAGGAAGGCAGGGCCTCCGTGTTCCTCAGGGAGAGACAGACAGGTGAGTCATCGGCGCAGAGCAGCAGGTACCCACTTCCGGGAACGGGAGGTCCTCCTTCAAAATAAAAGCAGGGAGCGGGTTCGTTATTAACAGAAGCGACATCTTCATTACTTATCAACATTCTTTATTCTAGATTATATTCTTATCGGTCTTTACCGTCTGATGGCATTTGATGTTTTAGATCGACGTTACAATTTCTCTAAAATGATTGAAATATTTTTCATACAGTTTGATGTAAAGCATCAATACTATTTATTGTACAAATAAAGTTTATTATTATTCATACTAAAGTGATCAGAGGACGTGTCTGTATTCACGCGAGATATAAACAGACCCTCTCTGACATGTTTTCATGACGTCAGCTGTCAGAAAGCTGTCAACCGGATATTTGAAATTCATGAATATTATAATTTTGTGTTTTAAGTTTCAGGAGCAGCCAAAAAGTCCGAGTGGATTATTGGAAAGATTATTCAAAATTTCACAGTGTTCTTTGTTTATATTTTATTCTGCATGTCTTAAGGGCATGTGAAGTTGATATTTTAACTGTTTTTTAACACAAAGCTTTTTTTTTTTACCAGAAATCTCCCTTTTGTCCGATCTTTTAGTCTCGGTTGAATAACAGACAAATAACAAAAGAATGACTAGGATTGCAATTTTTATTTTGGATTATTTTCATTATCAAACCATCTGATGATTATTTTCTTGATTAAATGATCAATTGTTTGAACTTTGAAATTTCATAAAATTTTTCATTATCAAACCATCTGATGATTATTTTCTTGATTAAATGATCAATTGTTTGAACTTTGAAATTTCATAAAACAGAAAAAATCATGTCGCAATTTCCCAAAGCCCAAGTTTTTTTTAAAAATATTTTTTTAATACATATTATCTTGTTTTGTATGATCGACAGTCCAAACGTAAGGATATTCAGTTTACTGTGATAATCCTCACAGTAATTGAGGAGACGCTGGATGAGTTTGTGATGTATTTTATTGTGGAACTCTCCCGGACAGGAAGGGTTTTGGTGTCTCCAGCTTGCTCTGGATGATCCGATCTGGATTCAGCCATATTCCCACTGACCAGCCACACCGGCAGCCCGTCTCAAACCACCGAAAAAAACCCTCTAATCTTCCCACACGCTCTCTTACGGTGCTAACGGACATTTTGATTGACGCCGAACCTGTCCCGGAGCTCCCGGACATGTCACCGACCTGATACACAAACCCGCGGATATGGAGCAGCGGCGGCCAACCTCAGAGTCGACGGTCTGACCAACATCCCGACCTCCGAGAGGAAAGTCCAGATTTACCGGGATTAAAGCCGATGTGGTGGACGGACGGACACGGGCCCGTAGGCTAAACGGCTCACAACACGACGCAACGACGGTAACCGGCGTAGACGCACCGACACACCGACACCCAGCCTGCTCAAAATGTCGGGAATGTTTTCCCGTAGCTAACGAGCTAGCTGCGGCTAGCAGGCTGCGCTCGACACGACTCGGCAGGAAGCGGAGCCTCGTTGGCGGCTTACACTCGGACTGTGTGGCGGGGGTTGTTGTCGGACTATAAGTGGGAGCGGCGGGTGTTCGTCCCGGGTCAGAATGTCGGCTCAGGTCCGTCTGAAGCGGCTGGAGGAGCTTCTGCTGGAGCAGAAGGCGGCGGGATGTCTGAGCGTGGAGACGCTGCTCGACCTGCTGCTCTGCCTCTACACCGAGTGCTCCAACTCCCCGCTGAAGAGGGAGAAGCACATCACCGACTTCCTGGAGTGGGGTAAGATTTCAAACCCGGTCCTGGACCTTCTTTTGATCTGTCAAACTCACTACAGAAGTTCCTGGGACCCTTTGGGGGGGGGGGGGGTCTGTGAGGGGCACCAGAGAGATTCAAGGCACCTTTATAGGTTCCTGGAAATTTCAGGAATGTGTAAGTGTAGGTCTGAAAGACCTTGAAATATGTCCCAGCAGGTTCCAGTGGGGTTCAGGGATCATTGAAATTTCATGAAGAGGGGCTCAAATAAACCTTGAGGGATTCTAGGGGGCATCAGTGGTCGAAGAGAGGTTCTTGGAAGGTCCAGGGACCTATGAATAACCATGAAATAGGGTTCCAGGAGGTTCCAATGAAGGTTGGCAGTTCCTGTTGGGGTTCTAACAAATCTTGAGGGGTTCCAGTGGGCTCCAGGGAAAGTCAAGGTTCCTTGAGAGTTTCATGACATGTCAGGGAGGTTCAGGGGTCCTCGAGAAAGCTTGAAAAAGTTTTCAAGGGGCCCCAGGGAGGTTTATGACACCTTGCAAGAAGTCTCAGGAAGATCCAAGGGTCCCTGAAAGGGCTTGTAAGGGGTTCCAGGTGGTCCTTGTTAGGGTTCTAAAGAATTCTAAGAGGTTCTTACATTGCCCCAGGGGTCCATGGGAGGTTCTAAACGGTTCCCCCGGGAGGATTTGGGGACGTTCAGTTTTTAAGAACTAGGTTAAAGTTGAACATACAAGGTTTCCAGGGTACGCATGAGTACTTGAATGGGATACAGGGTCCTTGTTGTCTCAAAGGGGGCTTCAGAGTCCTTGAGGGGTCTCCTGTGTCTCTGCTTGTTTTGGGAAGTTTGTTAGGTCTTTGACGAGGGTTTTTGAGAAAGTTTCAGGTGTTTAAGGGATTGTGGGTTCATTGTGGACCTGTACCGGTCTTTGTAATGGATCAAAGTTTTCTATAGGGGCTACATGCGATTTTAAAAGTTTTCCAGTGTATTGTAAGGTGTTTCCAGGACTCTGTTAGTCGCCTGTAGTAATGTGAACAGGTGAGTCTGAGGGTTTATGTTCACAGGAAAAAGATCAATACGTTGATTAGAATATCCTCTCATTTCTGTCTCTGTTCTGTAGAACTTGACCGGCTGCAGCAGCAAACACTGGCCAGTTTGGCCCAGTTTTGCCCACTTTGTCCTGAATCAGATTGTTCCTATTAAACACAGTTTGTCCTGGCCTGGTCTGGCCTGGTTGCAGCAACTGTTAGACTCTGATTTCTGACTCTGACTGATCACTAAGTGATGGGATGTATTGATTACTGATAACTGCCGACTATAAACTGATTATTGATAATGTGAATTCATACCCACTTACACTTCCTCTAATCACAGTTTTCAATGAATAAATAGTTTAGCACTGATCAGATTAATCAGAGAATATTTATGGCGATAAATAACATCTAACCAAGTATTCAATCAAGCAGTCAGCCTGCAGTCAAGTTCAAGAGTCCAGAAAATGTGACTGGTCAGACTGGGGCTGGACAATGTGATCAAAGTAAGTGGCAGGGGTTAATAAGGAGACTTTCTGCTAGATGCTATAATATGGCAGATGTCTGAACAAAAAAAGTTTAATATCTCATTTTGTTGGAATCAATACTTTGGACAGCAAAGGTTTGCAGATCAATAACACGAGTCAGCTGATAAATGATCATTAAGATTGATCACCCAGCAACTCATCAACTAATGATTGCAGCTGTAAAACTGATTCTAGATCGTATCGTCCTGGTCACGACAGATGCTAGTTTAAACCAGTGTTTCCAGCCTTGGAGTCGGAACCCTCCAGAGGGTCTCAGGGTGAATGTGAGAGGACACAAGCTGATCAACAGGAAAGAAAATTTCACATGATACACAAAGTTTTACTTTATTTTTCAGACTCTTCTCAGAAGTTTTATTTTAAACAGTTGACTGTCTGAATGAAGCAATCAGAGGAGACGCCTGCCAGCAGCTCAGAGACTGGTTTCACCTGAGGTGTATTCACCTGCAGGTTGAAGGTGTGTTTGAAAAAAGTCAGTGTGTTTTGATGTGAGTGCAGGTGGATCAGCATCTCTTTTATTAAGAAATCAATAAAAGAATTTGATCATTAAACACCAAATGAAAATGCCTTTCCAGACCTTGTTTCCTGCTCGCAGCTTTAGGCTCAGTTGAAGGTAAAATCCTTCATAAGAAGCTTGTTAAGTGTAAGAGAATCGTAAGTGAAGACCATTAGAGACAACCTCAGATTCACGAGTGGCTGCTGCTTGCTTAAGGAGGAACCAAAGCTTTTTTGTTCTTATTCATTTTTAACTCAGATTACCTCCACAACTGATTTTTGCAACTGACCGTGAGTTTGTGTTGTCCTCGTCCTCCTCTCCATCTCCTCTGATATCTTAAGCTCTTCCGGCTGAAAATTTCCTGATGGTAAATTTTCTGCTTCGTATCAGCCGTTTTCTTTATATTTCTAGTTCATATGTTGTTTGTCACGTGTTGGTATCCAGCAGCTCCGATACAGAAGGGACTAACGACGTTCACAACACATGAGCTGCAGATTCACGACACGTATAGGAAGCTTTATGTCCGGTTCAGTGCGAGTCTCAGTGTAACGTCTGCCTCCAGCAGAAGGTAAATCACAGTTTAACCCTCTCTAAAGAAGCACACTGAGCTTCATTTCCACACCGAACTATTCCAAGCAGAAAAGGTCTTGTTGTGCCCTTTACAGCGCTCTGATGGATGTGTTTACCTGCACAGGTTGGTTCAGTGTGTTCAGCAGGCGGCGTGACGAAGATCTTAACTCTGTCAGCTTGCTCTGAAGTCCTGCTGTTCACACAAGTCAACAACCCTTTGAGCTTCTAACATCACCAGGTGAAACCTTGAGTCTGGACTCAGCAGCTCTTTAATGGTTTTTATGTCTGTCGCTAGAGACCAGAGCACTGAGTGCTTACTGCAAACTGTCAGCAGGAGACTGTGTCAGACCAGTTTACACAAAGATTCATACTGGTTTGAAACCATCAAACCTTTTTCAGTCTGAATCTGTAGAAAGTAAAAACCCGCTGCTGTGTCTGATCCACCTGTACAGTTGTTGGATGTAAACCCCGTATGTACAGGTGACAGGTGTAAGTCAGACAGGTTGGACAGCTCACTGATTGACAAGTGAGAACAAATGAAGGAAACATGAAACACTCCTCCCTCATTAACAGACTGATCTCATACAGGAGGGGTCAGGCAGTAGATGTGGATGGTTATTAGAGTGAAATAATACCAGGTGTGGACAAGATGCAGGACTGTTGTAGGCGGGCGGGCAGGGCTGCACTCGCACTGGTGTGGCAGTGAAAACACTTGGGCCATATTTTATCTCTGAGGATCGAGGGGCTGCAGCTGCACAAGTAAAAACGACACTGAAAATAACATTAATTTTGATATTAATTCTACTTCATCGTTCAGTGAATATCAACTACATAAATATCTGATGTTTTGCACCTGAAGGTGAACTGGTTGTTGCTACAGGTCAAAGAGTCTGACGGGTCACAGAATCAGGTGTAACACCAGCGGTAGGCTGAGGCAGAGCACTCGTCCTCCTCAGGTTATCAGAAATGGCGATTTCCTACTTTAACATGTTGGACAGTAGATACATGTTTAAACAAAGGACTCGTCGTTCCTCCTGTAAATGACATTTCACAGTTGTGACTTTAGGACGTTTCAGCTGGTCGGCTATAAGAACCTTCCTTAAATAAAAATTTTATGGCTTCTGTTATTTAATTCCATCAGTGGGATGTTAGAGGGTTTGGAGTGAAACTATATTAAGGGTGTATATGAACAGACTGCTGCATCTGAAACAACCTAATACATCATCCACATCATGGTCCGCAACACACCGATTCACAGCTTCAGGTGAAGCTATAGCTAACTTCAGCGCTAACCCTGTCACTACACTCAGCTGCTGCTAAACTAAACTCAGGAGCTTTGCTTGGCTCTCCATTTTTTTTGTAATGTCCTGTGTTGCGTCGACTGAGGCTGAAGTGTGTCCACAAGACCGACACGACGTCTCTTTGTGTAACAGCTCATTCTCATCTGCAACTCCAGCTGTATTTCTACAACATCTAAGTCAGACTGGACACATGTAATTAGATCATTTCAACCTGCTTGTGGAACAGAGCTGAACCCTGACTGGCGTGAAGAAGGGAATTTATAAACGTATTAATATGACTAAAATTAGTTAGTCGTACTGTCGGTGTCTGACATTTTATAGACCAAATGACTAATTGATTAACTGAGAAACTAATCAACAGATTAATCGATAATGAAAATAATTATTTTTCAGCCCTTAATTCCCCAGCCCTGTGTGTTCACACTGTAAAGGGGTCATTGACACCTGCTGAGATGTGATCAGAGTGATCCTGATCACCTCCAGATGTGGACTGACTGATCTGAGCTCAGTCTAATGTCAGTTTGTTCTTCTGCGTTTACACATTAATCAACAGGACTTTTTCTTGCTGCAGATCTTAATTTAATGCCATTTGTAAGTGGGGGTATGTGAGGAAGTCTCCAAAAGACAGAATCTGAATTTGAGGAGGGTTCCAAGGTGTCCTGGGATTGGAGGAAGTCTTGTCTCTCAGGGTTTTATCAGTCAGCTTCAGTTCTTCAGTTCAGCCTCTCAGGAGGAACTGAAACTGGTGTTAAATCTAAAAGGGAAACTGCTTCTCAGATGTGGTTTTTATGGTGGTTTTTAATCAGGTTTGTAGTGATAGCTTCCTGCTCTGCTGCTACATCTGAATGATGAACTTAGAGACTGGGGAGTTGAAAGGGTTTTTTTTTTGTCTCCTTGTGTTTATTGGACAGGAGAAGGACAGAGATGACAGGAGACATTCAGTTCATTAGTCCACCAACCGAAAATTAACGAGTAACTGTTTTGATAATCATTTAATCATTTGTCACTTTTCAAGCAAAAATGCCGGAATATGTCAGTGTTCAGTTTTTTTTTTTCAGTCTCACTAAAACTGGATGTCATTGTATTCTAGGCAGAATAGACTATAAAAAACAATCAGGCTGCAAGAAATTTCAACGTGTTCTATTTTTTTGACTTTTGATAGACCAAATGATTCATCAGTTGATTGAGGAATAATCAGCAGATCAATTGATAATCAAAAAAATACAAATGTCACCAGCTGGACTCAAATTTGGGACAGAATGATGGCCCGCATCTTAAACCATTAGACCACTTGGACCCCTCTGAGCTGAACTGTGTCAGAGACACTTCTTGTGCTTAAAGGCGGACATGTTGTAGACATGTCTCCAGACCTACAAAGACCTACTCACATATGTCAGTTTCCACTGCTGAAAATGTGATATATTTATTCAAAGTAGAAACTTTTCCTGCTGTCTGTCTGTATTAACTGTGTCTGAATCTGTCTGTATGTAACTATAACTGGCTGTCTGTATCTGTAACTGTCTGTCTTTAAGTGTCTGTCTCTCAGCCTTTTTATGCAGCTCTACGGACCATCAGGAGCAGTCTGGACCAATGTCACAGCCACAGACATAGACACACAGACACAGATAGAGACAGGCGGACAGACTCGGTCAAACAGACAAAGACAGAAAAAGACAGACAGATGCAGACACACACGGACAGAGACAGACAGACACGGTCAAACATAAGGTCAGACACAATCAGGCATATACAGAGTGACAAGGTCAGACAGACAGACAGGCACAGACAGACAGACAGACACAGACAGACAGATTTATAGTAAATACACTCACTCAGTCCTGCCATACTGTTAAACTGTTGAGGACAAAAACACAGAGGAGCTTAAAGTTTATTTCTGTCGTGTTCTGGCTCAAGGACACTTCAGCATATGGGGCAGTTGGTCGAGTTCCCTTTCAAACTCTGCCATTTAGGAATCCCTGTATTTACAGATTCATGTCATTCTTGATACGATGAACCAGTTGTTTGTTGGTAAGCATTTCTGACAACCAGTGTGGTTTTATCATCTGATAGGCCTGTGGTCAGATTGTATGTTTAAGTTATTCTTTCTGTCCTGTTTGTGAAAACGAGGTCAATTAGAGATTTACTTTTCGTTGTTATTCTTGTTGGTCTATCAATCAGTTGTTGAATCAGTTGAATTTTGTCATGTTTGTTCTCAGTTTCCATTTAGTCCTTGTCCAGCCAGTTGATATCGTTATCCCCAAGCACAATACCTTCTGAAAAATTATTACATATTGCAAAGTTTTTCAATTATTCACAAGCGTCTTTTAAACAGAGATCCTGCTATATTGCCTTTAAGAAGACCCCTCATTATGCTTGTTTACACTGAACCAAGCAATGCCGGCATAGCGTCGCCCCCTAGTGAGGATTTTAGACAGCATGCCTATGTTCCAGAATCAGAGGCGTGACGTGTAACACAACAACGTCATAAGTGTCCCACTGTGCTGGCTGTCCCTTTGACACAGCCGTTAATCTTGCTCTGTGACTACCTCTGGTGCCGGCATAACATGCCCCCCCCCCAATTCCGTGTTCTTACATTTCTATACAGAACCGCGAGGTGAAATAAAGGCGCAACATTTCCGCCATGAACGGGCGGTATGAAAGGGTCAATAAAAGCATACATCGTGTGAAGGTGGGTTGTACAAAACAACATTGAATTTCATTCAGGGTGAAAAAACAATATTCAGTCATAAGCAAGATTACAGTCCAGTTGTATTTCTGTGCATCTAAAATTCTCTCTAATGTATAACAAAACTCCTCCTCCTCTCCCTATTGCTCTGTTTTTCCTAGAACAGGGTTTATCCCAGAGTATTTATTAAGTTTGAAGGTATGCCACAGTTTAGCCAGCTCTTAGGAAGACAGAAAATCCAGGTTAGAGTCAATAAGCAGGTTTTGTATTTGGTCAGTTTTAGGTAGTATATTTTGGATATTTAGGTGTCCACCAAGTATGTCTTTGTTTTATCATTTTGCGGTTCATGTGTGTTCCATTGTAGACCTTCGCAGATCTTAGAAGTTTGGTCTTCATTCAGAATTGTACCAGTATGATCATCAAATGAGTTCCAATGGGCGGAATGCCCTCTAGCTGTCTATTGCAACGTGTGTAGGTCCCTGGACTCAACCCATGCTCATCGGTATCGTTCTGCACGCTAGATCGCGGTTGGTTGCTGAAGCCATTCCAGATCCCCATGGGCACCGCGCGGCGTGGCCCACCTCTTCGGCAAGAGGCCATGCAGAGCATCACCCACAGCCCCGACACCACGACACTTACAGGCATATTCGTTATGTTATTCACGTGTCGTGGAGAGAATGGGAGATTGACAGTTGGCGTGACTGGCTTTAACTGCGAGGAGTCTGCATTTTGAAACAACGCTCTCTGCACTGGAGAAGAACATGGGGCATCCGGGTTGCTTATGGTCAATTGTGGAATCGGGCCAGGGTTTAGATGAACATTGCCCGATAAAAACAGTAGAAAGAACACAATCTTAGCTGTTCTCCAACTTGCCTCTCGTTGGTGTGTCTCATCCAGATTCAGCAGCAAAGACTCGTCTTTGAGCAGGAAGGAAAAAATAGCAATATAGCCATGTCCATAGAAGTCGGTCCTTGATTTTGCAGAAAGTACGCCCACTGGATCTTTGATGTAGCATCAGACCTTGCAGCCAGATTCTGTGCAGGGGCCCTCTGCAGCATTGCAAGTATACACCAGGGATATCAACAACAATAGGCCATAGAGGAAGTATGTACAAACCTTGCCACCTTTGTGTTTTTTTTTTGTCGTATTTTTTTGGATCGGACTTTGAATTCTTGCTTATCCCACGGAAATATTTGATCAGCTGGTAGATAGAAATTAAAATGGTTACAAGGGCTAAAGTTTGGAGTTGAGTGAAGCCTGCCAAACCACTCATTCGTCCTGCTGTCGCCATCTTGAGTGCAGTGTGCGCTCAAGTGCAGCTCTCATTCCTTCTGTTAGTGACTGTGTTAGTGTGTGTGTTGGTGTGTGTGACCCAGATAAAAATGAGCCAAGAGCAGATAAATAAAAGATGAATGAAGAGCTGACAGTCTGCAGGGTCCTAGTGCCCACTGCTCATCATCAGCTCAGAAACTAGTATAGTGTCCTCCGTCTGTATTTCAATAATATTTCTATCATGCCTTTTCATTATTGCCCGGTGTAAGAGATGGATTCAATACGATTCTATTAATTGTACTACTTGTATTGATGCTCTTCAGGTCATTTGATTCTTGTATGTGAAATATATATAGAGAAGAAAGACATAAATGACATGGAAATGATATCTTCATATCCCTGTCTGTGGTTCCTACAGCACCGACAGAAGAACTGACCTTAGAAATACAAACAGTCTAAACTCAGGTCTACCCTTCAGTATAATACTCCTCTGCATCTTTCGAATAATTTTTTAGTTTCTGTTGAATATTTCTGTAGTACAGACAGTATTTCTTCTTTATAATAGTTCAGTAATATCTCTATAAAATATCTACAATCTCGATAGTGTTGGTAATTTTGTCTCTATGTTGAAACTGAAATATTTCTATAACATCTATAATATCTATATATATCACTGTATTTTTATAATATCTCTATAATATTTCTATAATATTCCTATACTATCTATATTATCAACAGTGTATTTCTAATTTTCTCTCCTCAGTGAAACCGTTCACCACCACAGTGAAGGACATGCGGCTGCACAGGGATGACTTTGAGATGCTGAAGGTGATTGGACGAGGAGCTTTTGGAGAGGTAAGACTTTCTGTTGACCTCTAACTCCCCACCCCCTTCACCTGATAGAAAGTTTGCTTGTTAACTTTGCTCCCACAATCCGTTCATCTGCCAAGAGTTAAACCAGTGTTCAGTTTCCTGCCTTCTGTGATCACCTCGCTGTGTTTTAATGCAGCTCAATTCAACATACAGTTGTTCTCATTTACAAATTTTTCTCTTTTTGTTACCATACACTGAACCAGGATCAGAAACCACTACGTGTTAACCAGCAGTCATTCCCAAATCGTTGCCGCTGAGAATATCAGTATTTTATTTCCTGCCAGCAGCTCTGCTGTGCTCAGACATATGCACATTTAAACTGATGGATCACAGAGAAAGTTAGAGAGGACTAATGGTTGTCTACTTCACTTCACTTCACTGTCACACAGATCCGACCCTCCCTGAGCCGCTACAGGTTGGTTTAGTGAAGTCTCAAACAACTGAAACACTGACTCACTTTAACATCTACACACTGAGACGCTTAAACGGTTACACACTGAAACACTGAGACGCTTTAGAATCTACACCATGAAACACCGAGACGCTTTAACGTTTACACACTGAGTCGCTTTAACGGTTACACACTGAAACACTGAGACGCTTTAACATCTACACCATGAAACACTGAGACGCTTTAACGTTTACACACTGAGACGCTGAGTCGCTTTAACATTTATAATCTGAGTCGCTTTAACATTTATAATCTGAGTCGCTTTAACATCTACACACTGTGGTGCTTTACCAATTGCACACTGAAACGCTTTTAACATTTACACACACAGGGTGAAAAAAACAACACTCTCCTCAGTAAAGACAGGAAGTTGTCCAGAAAGCAGCTCAGCTTCCAGTAAAACACAGGACGTAAAGCCTGAACAGGAAGCTCTGATTAACAGACTTTTCCTTCTTTCCGTCTGAATCCAAACGTCTTCCTCCAGACGAGAGAACAAGCTTATTCATAACAGTGTCGTCTATTATTACGAGTTAAAACTATTTATACTCTCCAGTCAAATACAAAGCAGCCTGGTCTGATGGAAAAAAACAGTGGATTTCACTGAGGCTAAGCTGCATCAACAAGGCTTAATATCATATTTTATATTATTTATTTTTTTAAATTGATGATATCTGGGTCAGTTGTTATTTTATTGAAATACTACCTTGTGAAGGAGCGTCTCAGCAGTGGTGGAGGAAGTCCTGATAGGTATAGCTGAAACAGTTAATTGATCAACCACAAAATATTTGGCAACTATTTTGATATTCAGTAATCGTTTTCAGGCAAAAATGATTTTAAAAATGTAAAACGATCTCAAATGTGCGGATTTTCTGCCCTTGTTTTATATCACAATAAAGTGAATATATTTATTGGTCAGAAAATCCAAGGCATCTGAAGATGTCCTTGGATTTTGAGAAGTTGTGATGAGCATTTTTTTAAATTTACTATTGATTGAGAAACTAGTCGGCAGGTAAATTGATAATTAAAAGAATCATTACTTGCAGCATTACTCAGACCCTTTACTCAGTAAAAATATTAAGGCCACTCTGTAAAAATACTGTTACAAGTCCTGAATTTAAAGTTTGACTTGAGTAAAAAGTACACAAGTATTATCAACAAACTGTAGTGAAAGTATGAAAAGTAAAAGACGTTGGGCCCAAAGGCCAATTTCAAAGTGTTGTATTATTATACATGTCATATTATTGGTACATTAACACATAAGCAGCTTTTGCCACTGTCACCAAGTGTCTGTAAATATAACTATAAAGAGTCCGGTCTAGATCTGCTCCATGGGAAATGGGCCCTGAGATAACGTCTGTTATGATTTGATGCTGTATAAATAAAACTGACTTGACTCTAATGTCACAGCTGGTTAAGGTGGAAATGTGTTTTGTTTCTGCGCTGAGTTGAATCACTTACACAGATTCGATAAGAAATTTAAAAGGATTGAACCTGTCACTATTGTAGACTCCTTCCCACCAGCAACTGGACTGGTGTGGAGCAGCAGACTGTGGTGCATCGTGGAGGGTGGACAAGCTGAAGAGGTCTCACTCTGTGTCAGGGCACTTTAGATCAGACCAGTATCCCAGAATGCATTTCACGTTTGCCAGCGGTGATGGTTGAGGTTTTGAGCCAGACAGTGAGAGTTTAGATTTCCAACGTGAGCTCAGTTTATTAAATTAATGTCTGAGACGTGAGGACCGACTGATCTCAGCAGCTAACAGCCTGACTGTTGACTCCTGAGAGGAGCTTTCACTCAGCGACCATGGTCATCCTCCTGCGGAAGGCATTGTGATGTCTCCAAAGAGTCTTCATCTAATTCCTCTCAGGAGATAAAGTTTGGTGTCAAACTGTGAATCTGCTATTTGTTTAATATTTTTATTGGGCAGTTTCTGTAAAGCTTTTAGACTTGCAGATGTTCACACATCAACATATTTACATCAACATCTGTACAGATACATGAACAGTGGTAGAGTGGGCTGTGGTATTACAGGTAGGCTTAGTTCTTAGTCTACAGGTTAGATCACAGGTGGATCTTTTATCTCTCAGTCTGAGCTTATTTTCTTCTTCAACTGTCATTGGAGCTTTGAGTTAAGATGATTGTGTCACTGTACAGGTGAAGACAGATACATGTGTGTACAGACAGGTACAGGTGTGTTTACCCGTGTGTACGGGTGGGTACACGTTCGTGTACAGCTGTGTTTACAGGTGATTACAGTCAGGTACAGATGTGTGTACGGTTGTGTGTACAGGTGTGTACAATCATCTACAGTCAGGTACAGATGTGTGTACCGTTGTGTGTATAGGTGTGTTTACAGGTGAGTACAGCTGTGACCAGATGTGCACAGTCAGGTACAGGTGTGTTTACAGGTTGTCACAGATGAGTACAAGTGAGCTAAAGCTGAGCTGACGTCTCTCTAGGGAATCTGATTTTCCTCCTGTCCTTGAGAGCTTGGACTCCACAGACTGCCAGGTCCTCGACTGTGAACTCTGTAGACTCCTGTGTTTCTAACACCTGTGTGTTACCTGTGGACAGACCTGTCCTTACGACAAACTTCATAAACTTTATTGAAACAGACGCAGCAAGTTTGCATCAACTAACAACAAGACGACTAGTTAGAGCCATCACAAACTGATCAGATTGTTTTGATCAAATGATGGTTTCACTCATTTTTTAAAAACAAAGATACCAAAACTTTTTCTCTCAGTAAAACTCTTTGGGTTTTCGACATAAAAAGACATTTGAAGACGTCAACAAGGACTTTGGGAAATTATAACGGGCATTTTTCATTATTATATAGATTAAGACAAATTAATTAATAGGATAATCAGCAGTTGAGTCAATAATGAAAAAGTTGCAGCTGCACAAGGAGTGGATACAAGGAGACCAGAGGCAGAAATGTGGTCAAAATGAAGTAAAAACCTGTTTGGTCATAGATGAAATGTTTTAACACAGATAACTGGCTCAGAACAGTTTGACTGCCTGCTTGTAAATTTAGGTCAAAATAACAAATAACCCAGTATATGAGCTACAGCTCCTGTCATATTCAGTGAATCACAAACTGATGGCAGATAAAATCAGAATTAAGCATTGACGGTCAGGGTTTCTGCAGCTCTTAAAAACTCTGAATTCAGCTCTGTCAAGAAGAATCCTGAGAGGGTATTAAAACGTCTTGAATTTCATCGACGAAGGTCTAAATATTTTCTCTGCTTTAGGCTGGCCAGTTATAAAATGTTTTGTTTTTTTACTGTTCCAGACCTCTGATGTTATGTAAAATTAAAATTAATCAGCGCACCTTAAATTAATGGGCTTTTAATTGGTTGATCCAACCATTCATTCATCAGTTTTCTGCTCCCTCAGGTTCCAGTCCTGTTTATACTTAATAACGTCATTAATTAATAATTAATCTATATACAGCGGGGATGTACTGACAGAAATGTCATATAAAATTAATAAAATCATGCATTTGGTGAATAATTTTACTTACTGGTTTTTATTCATCTTCCATATTCTTATGCCAGTATGACTGTGAACATGTCTTAAATGTCATTCTCTATGGTGTTAAAGTCTTTAACTTACTGAACCTGCAGAAAGCCTGAAACTAAAAAGTGAGTTTTCATCTTCCTGTTTTTAATCACATTCTCTCTTTGCACATAAAACCCCTGAGTGGAAACAACAGTCTTCTTGTGTTCGGTGTAACAGTATTTGTTTGGATAAAGCCAAAGTGAATCAGACTGAGTGAATAAACGCTCAAGTACATGAAGTATGAAGAGAGGAAACCATCAGATCTGTGTGGAGCCACGGGGAGACTGGAACCTTCCTCACATTAACACATGAAACCAGCAGAAATGTCAGATTTCCATCATGTTCTCCACATGGTTTTCCATCGTCTGAGCTCTGACTTCAACTCTTTTAATGACCTCATATCGCTGTGTCTGCTTCTTCTGTGGCGGTTTAATGGTAGTGACTGGAGAATTAGATCCACCAGCTGTTAATTCACATTTTATCTTAATGATTTTCTGGAAATTCAGTTAAAGTGTGGATCAAACCTGGCAACAGATTTTGAATTCAGTCTCTGTGTCAGCATCAGTCTGTTAGCTCCTGTCAATCATTAAAATGACTCTACCTTTAGTTTGATAATAGCTACAGTTAAAGTCCACATGTGGAGGTAGAGATGAAGTTCAGTAGCATTTATGGAATTTGAATTGAGTTCAGAATAGGTACTTGTCCTTTTCAAGTTATCAGAAATTTATTACTTTAAAATGTTGGGACAGTAGATAAATGTTAAAACGACTGTGGGAAGATTCAGCCGGTCGGCCATATTTGTTAGTAACAACAGTGTTGCTGATGTATCACACGTTTGTTTACATCATCAGCCTTTTTTTTTTTTTTTTTAATTGATGCCTGTAGTGTCAGAGAGGCAGCAGAGACTAAACAGAACATGAGTGAAAGATTCATTGGCCCAAGAGCTTAATAACTCTAGGTATTTTACCATCATGGAACTGGATCCTAAATGGAGCCAGCTATCAGAACCATCCCTATGTGGAGATAAACACTGAGTCAGCAGCTGTGACTGATGAGCGGACGTGGCAGAAGAAACTCTGAATATTGTGACGAAGACATTTTAGTTGTGACAACAGAGCATCAGTGAGGTCCAACCTGATGCTAGCTGATGAGGTCTGGCCTGAGTGGGATCAGGTTGAGGTCAGGGCTCCACGCAGACTAGTTAGCATTAGCCACTAGCTACATCCCAGCAATGTGATGATGTAAGCAGCAGCTGCACAATGTAGCCCAGATCCACATCAGATCCACATCATCTGGACCACATCTGATCTACATCTGTACAGAGACTCATACAGTATAGAGAGTGTGTGTGGGGGCTTGAATTGTTATCTTTGTGAGAACCAATTTCAGTTTGAACCCATCATAGTGAGGCTATGGCTGCATTGTGGGGACATGTTGGTCGGTCCTCAATACTTCAGAGGACTGTTTGAAGGTAGGGTTAAGGTGAGGGGATGCGTTACAGTGCATTCAGAAAGTATTCAGACCCCTTCAATTTTTTCACACTTTGTCTCTCCTCAGTGAAAGACACATGAAAGCCACTTGGAGTTTGCAAAAAAAACACCTAAAGGACTCTCAGAGTGTGAGAAACAAGATTCTCTGCTCTGGTGAACCCAAGGTTGAACCTTGTGGCCTCAGTTCTAAGCCTCATGTTTGGAGGAAACTAGGCACCGCTCATACCCAACAAGACTCGAGGCTGTAGTCGCTGCCAAAGGTGCTTCAACTAAGTACTGAGTAAAGGGTCTGAATACTTATGTCAATGTGATATTTCAGTTTTTTCTTTTCAATACATTTGCAAAAATTTCTTAAATTCTGTTTTTGCTTTGTCATTGTGGCCTATTGAGTGTAGATTATGAGGGAAAATAAATTTAAATGATTTTTGCATAAGGATGCAACATAACAAAATGTGAAAACAGTGAAGGCGTCTGAATACTTTACGACATTATCTGGTTAAATAAAGGTTATTAGTTTATGTAACAGGAGCATACGGACAAACGTTGTAGACATAGGGATAACTAGTGCAGCAGATGTGATGTATACAGGACGTCTGGCTGATGCTAATCTGCAGCTGCTGTCCCTGGTTAGTCATTTAAATCTAGATTAATACATTTAAACAAACAAGTAGACAAAACAGACTCAGGATAAAAAACACAGGATGGATAAAACAGATTGTAAATGTAATCATAGGTTTGTGGAGTGAACCGAATCAACAGTTGTTCACAGCTTTGTTGTTGTGTATTGATGTCAGTTTCCTCAAAAAAGGCCTTAGAATATTTTAAAGTCCTAAATTTCATTCATGAAGGTCTGAAATAATTTCTCCATCCTGGAAAATCTCCAGTACCTTATTCTAGATTCTAGCCTTACATTAATCATTCACTTTGTAAATAATTCTAGGCCTTAAAATCCCTGCTGTTTTTTTTCCAGCATCACAGTAAAACTCGTATTACATTTTATTCAATGCGATTATTAAAAAAAAGTCTTAAATTTAATTTGATGAGCCTGCAGAAGCCCTGTGAAAGTTCTGGTTGTTTGTTTCTATTCTGGTGATAAGGAGTTTCATGATTGTGAGTGTCGCTGAAAAACAAGACTGAACAGAAAACTCTACAGTTACTGTGTCTCGCTCCTTGGGTCCTGACTCCTTCACTGTTATATTTTTTTGAACAATTGACAGATTACATCAGGACCCATTTATACAGTATAAGGATGGTCCTCACAAGTATAGAAAGACAAACGTGTGTGTGTGTGTGTGTGTGTGTGTGTGTGTGTGTGTGTGTGTGTGTGTGTGTGTGTGTGTGTGTGTGTGTGTGTGTGTGTGTGTGTGTGTGTGTGTGTGTTAGAAACAGGTCACAGTGAGTGAGTCCACATCTGTCTATATAAGGAGAGAGAGAGGTTTGTTTTCCTAATGAGGTCACTGTGTGGAGGAGTGTATGTGTTCAGCCCTGATTTAAACAGGAACTTCACACTAAACTCTTCTACACTCAGTAGATGACTCACTTTATTACACTATCTACTGATCCTGCTCCCATTTTATAGAGTTCATTACAATAGAAGTTATTTATTTTTTACAGAGAAAATCCACTAAATCTGTCCTCTGGTTCCCATAAACAGCTGTGACCGTCTATAAGGTCCAGGGCTTTTAAAACTGTTAGCTTAGCTTAGTTGATCTTATCTTTTTTTAATCTTAGTTTATCTTATTTTATTTTAGCAAGGGTTCAACAGAGGCAGTGGAGAGGCACAGAGTGGAAGATGTGGGTCAGTGGTAGGGATGGAAATATCCCCCATGCCTTCAAACCTAAACCTAATTCCTAGCTTGAAGGTTTCATGTGGAGGTTCGGACCTCCATTAGCTCTTTGAAACTATTTATTTATGACTGGGTCTCTGTCTGGTTTGTCGCATGTTGATGACATGATGCTCACTTGTACCAGGGTTTTCACATTATCCCGCTGATCTACAGATGAAGGTCTACAGAGATACGCAGCAGTGTTATGATGTAAGCAGAGAAAATGACCACTGTTAGCTAGTAAAGTTATAATACTTGACAAATCAACTTTACAGATGTTTAATGAGGAAGGAAATACATTCAACATGTTTGTTAGCACTCAAGAACACACACCATAAATTTTAATGAGAAACACTGAAAGTAAACAGAAACTAAGCCCCCTGTCTTCAGCTGTGGTTTAACTAATCCAGACTATCGTGCTGTTATCAGGCTCACATAATCCTGTTAGTTCTTATGCAGATAGCTTGGCTCTTTGAACACAGACTGAAGACTGATCTATTGAACCTGGATGAAGTTATCTTGAATAACAATGTGCTATTTTTTTTTTAAATAAATGCAAAATGAGTAGAGTTGAAACCATGATCAGCAATCGTTTGATTGGCTGAGTGCGTGCATGTGACTGCAGGTACATGAGGTACGTGTGTTGGGACCCCTCCCAGCATGCACTGGGGCAACAGATTCATGGATATCAGTCTCATGTCATGTTCTTGCTTGGTCCTGCTGTCATTTGGTCTCTACTGAGCTCTACAGTGTTGCCACTGTTTGACACTTTAATCAGTTGACGTATAGTGAATTTTCACTGATAATAAGAAACCTGCTGTGAAAATGAAACCTGCATAAAATCTCTAGAAAGAAAAAGCTTTAACTGTAGAAAATATTGTCAGAAAAGTGAGTTCTATAGTTCATCATTAAATAATTTTTAATTTTCAAATGTTCTGGCTCCTTTGGCCTTTAAATAGAAAGTTTTTGCTGAGTTTTTGTGTTTATGCTCTCAGTATCTGAATATCTGCACTGGTTCTTTTTCAGTGTTCAGACTTTTATTGTTTTATATTTTATCATGTGTAAGTATAAGTCATTAAAATGTGACATTTACACCAACAGATCATAATGATTTCTCATTAACCTGCATGTTCTCATCTAAAATCTGAATTACATAAACAATAAACCTCCAGCTTGACAGGTTTGGGTTTAAGGAGTATAACAACAGCTCCAGATGATTTCTACCTGTACCGCAACAGCAGGGCCAGCCCTACTAATGCGAATGTCGCAGACTGACTGACTTACTGAGTGATGAATTTACACCGTTGGTTGGTCGGCCGAGTTTCCCCATTGGCTGTTGCTCTTCCAAAGTGACTGGGCACAAACAATCCTATTGTGTCACAAGGGGGTTGTTTACGGGCAGTGTTGCCAACTTGGCGTCTTTGTCCCTAGGTTTCCCAACTTTTCAAACCCCTTTAGCGACAGTTTTTAAAAAAAAAGCACCTAGCGACAAATCCAGCGACTCTACAGACAAACCTAAGCTACTTTCCGTAGAAGAGAGTCGCCAGTATTGGCCTGTGAGCGCGAGGTCAGGCTTTCCCTCCACAGGCACGCCTCTCTGTGTCTCATTCAAATGAGTGCACGGCAGCTGACACAGACGTGAACGAGCTTCTAGCTTTTTCTGAATGATCATTTTACAGGTAAATATAGCTGAAATCACAGCACAGCTGCTGTTTTTAACTTGTGTGTCTGGTGATTCTGTCAGACGACGTTCTGGTTATTAAATCAGGATTTTAGCAGAGCACAACAACAGCTTGGAAATGGCTTGAAAGTGACTGTTGGTTAGCATGTCGTCTCAATGGGCCACGTTTCAGTCACTACTTCATACTCGTTCCGTCGTCTGACAACCGAAACAGAAAAAAGACGTAAATGAGAACAGCTTTATTAAGAATTCAGCTGTATTAAATTACTGTATATGTGAGCACAGAGAGTTGGAGAGAAGCAAACAGATAAGGTCCAGCCATATACAAGGTTTTGACCTAGTCTTGTTAAACCAGCTTTGAAGAACCAAGAAACCCAGACTCAAATCATCAACATTTTATCTGGATAACTCACTTATCCCCATATGAAGAACGGGCCCCGCACAGGGAGCGTTAATACCAAGACCAGGGGTCACCTGCAGTTTGTCGTAGTGGATTTGGATTGTTGGTCGTGGAGTCTGGATCTGTGACTCCAAGCCTCCTACTGCCTCCATGATCCTGCTCAAAACCCACTGCCTACCTACAACTATTATTATATTAGTCTTCTTCCACCTCTTCTACTTCTACTTCTTCTACTTCTAATTCTTATTTTACTTCTAATTCTAATAGCTTTATGAGGAACCTGCATTGTGCTATACCCCCCCCCCCCCCAATGGGAAGTTTTCCTTACCATTATCACCAAGTGCTTGCTCATGGGGGAATGTTGGGTCTCTGTAAATACAACTATGAATAGTCCGGTCTAGACCTGCTCTATATGAAAGGGGCCCTGAGATACCGTCTGTTATGGTTTGGCGCTATATGAATAAAACTGACTTGACTTGACTTGTTGTGGAGCAGTCTGCTGTCTGATCTCTTTCTGTGACTGCCATGTTTGTTGTTGTTGTAGTCCACCAGTTTCTGAAAGGACAATAAAGGACACAGCTAGCTAGCCAACCAATCAACCAACCAGCCACACACACAAACAAACAAACACAAACCCATCAAAGAGGTGAGGACCGGACCGGACCAGACCAGACTGACGTTTGTTAGGTTTACAAAGTCAGTGATGCTTTTCTCCTCACCAGCAGTGTTTAATACAACACTCACCAACTGTGTGTGTGTGTGTGTGTGTGTGTGTACATTGTCCACATACCAGAGGAAAGGTGTGTCAGAGCCACACCTGCTTGCTGCCTCAGGATATAAACACACACCAGGGTTTGTGCTACTGTACTTCTGAGGACAACAGTCCTCAGTGTGGGACTCAGCCCGGTCCTCATAAACACAAACCATAAACACACAGAGAGGAAACACAGCTCCAGGACCAGACAGATCTGCTTTAAGTCCAGATCAGCTCAGAGTATATGTGGGTTCAGGTTCAGGTTCAGGTTCAGGCTGTCCAAGAACAGGTGAAGTGTGGTACTGAGCTCTGTGGGTGGAGTCCTGAACATGACTTGGGTGGATCAGACAGGTATTTCGTATCAAAACATCCACATTGAGACATAACAGAGAAGCGCCAGAGTCTGACTTTGGTCAGGTAACTCCGACAAGCTCAGGAGGTGGTTTCTATTGGCCAACCAGATACCTGAATGCTCAAATACCTGTTAGAAAGTCTTATAATGTGTTTTAACAGGAGAAGTGGAAATGGACAATGAATCTGGACAAATCATGTCTCAGTGAAAAAACAGTTACTGCAGTTACTTCAATTTGACAAAAGTTTTCCATTGAAGTCTGTGGTGTACAGCTCCGGAGCACGATTTCGCCAACTGGAATAATCCCGTAAACACCTGGTACACCTGGTCTGAGATCAGTTGTGTAGTAGGAATGGTGATTCCCAAGTTTTTTAAAGATTGATGATCTCAGTTCCTGATCGACCAATTGCACTGTCACCTGTAACAGCGGTTATTCTCAGCTGTTTGACAGGTGATTAAGTCTGTTTCTGAAGTACAGATGTCAGGCGACACTTTTTTACCTAACGCGTTGCAGTAGCCTTTAGACACTCCAGCAGGTAAACTGGACAAACCAAACACTTACTGACTGACTCAACGTCTTGCCTTTCTCTTTCTCAATGTCAATGCGCCCCCCCTTAGGTTGCCGTGGTGAAGATGAAGCACACAGAGAGAGTTTACGCCATGAAGATCCTCAACAAGTGGGAGATGTTAAAGAGGGCCGAGGTGAGCTTCATCATCATCATCATCATCATCGTATTTAACATGTAGACTGTGACTGGTGTTACCGTGTTGTATTTAACATGTAAACATGTCCTCTGTACAGACGGCATGTTTCCGTGAGGAGCGTGACGTCCTGGTGAAAGGAGACAGTCAGTGGATCACAACTCTGCACTATGCCTTCCAGGACGACAACTACCTGGTTAGTACCACTAATACTACTATTATTGCTATTGCTGTTAGTCGTGCTGCTGCTGCTGCTGGTACAGTTACTGTTACTGGACCCAGTATCTGATAATTAATTACCATGTTCTTAATCATGTATTTTGATGTATTGTACCACAGTACCTGGTGATGATGGCAGTAATAGTATATGTACCTGTGTTGTAATTGTACTGCAGTACCTGGTGATGGATTATTACGTGGGTGGAGACCTGCTGACTCTGCTCAGTAAGTTTGAGGATCGTCTTCCAGAGGACATGGCCAAGTTCTACGTCGCTGAGATGGTGCTGGCCGTCCACTCAATCCACCAGCAGCACTACATCCACAGGTACTGGTTATACTGGCTATAATGGCCATCCACTCAATCCTGATGTTCGGCTGAATGTGACGCAATGTGATAACGTAAGACGGACGTGGCCTCTGGTTCCCGTGGAAACCTCAGCCGGGCTTGGCCTCTGGTTTCTCAGTCTGCGTTTTTCTTGTGTTGTTGTTCTTGTGAAACGTCAACCCAAGTCCCGTTCTTCTTTAAAGTCCAGATCAAACACCTGTTTTGTCAGGGGCAGCTAGTTGCCCCAGAATGCACTGCACACCAAGCAGCGGTGACGGATATGTTGATCCTGACTCAGAGCGGTTTCAGTTTTCATCCTCGGACTGTTCGTATGTCACTTCACTAAGTTTTGGGTAGTTTCCAGGACAGACAGTGACATTCAGATTTACAAAATGAGGTCGGTTTATCCAAATAACATCTGTCTGGAAATATGCTCTGATGTTTTTGGAGATGCGAGGACCTACCTGTCGGGTGAGACTGGCAGTCACCTCGGCAACTTGCAGTCTGGCTCCAGAGATTACTGGCCAGTCAGCGTCAGTCTGATCTCTGCAGCCCTTTGGTAATTTACTACTGGCTCTGTCATCCAGAGTGTTTGAAATTGAACTCTGTTGGATGATGAAATCTGTTCTCAGAGGTGAAATCTGCGTTTTTTTGTCTGAAGCTGAGGCTGAAAACATATTAAACATGTTTAACAACAGCACTGCCTCTGTGGAGTTTGAGTTCTTATACGTAGAGATAGACCTCCACTTCTCAGTTAACATAAATAAACACACGCAAACTGGACAGAGGCAGAGCGTCCACATTAAGTTACGTTTCATTTTTATTACAGTTCAGATATCAGGTGCAACCTTTACTTCACTCATTGTCCATTTTTTAAAGATTATTTTGTGTCAGTTCAGTCAGGTAGAGGTGTTTTGCAGTGTAATCACCTGTGTGGGGCTAAGAAAGTTGCTGTTTCAACTTTAAACAGTCCTCGTGGACCAGGACCAGGAGTCAGGATCCTGAGTTAAACTTAACAAGTTTGAACGCCAAAGTATGGGGGTCTAAACTTGGTGCACTCTGTACTGAGAAAGGCTTAAGTAAGTGTTTGTGTGTGTGTGTGTGTGTGTGTGTGTGTGTGTGTGTGTGTCTGTGTGTGTGTGTGTGTGTGTGTGTGTGTGTGTGTGTGTGTGTCAGAGGAAGTGGTCTCTTCCTGGCAGCAGCGTCCTCTGGGAAATGTAGTTATATCCTGTCCAGCCTGCTCAGCCTCCACCTTCCTTCCTGTTGGGGGGGGGGGGGGGTGTCACAGCTGTGTCTCCTGGTAGAGAGAGGTGTGGTGTGTGTGTGTCTTCAGCCTGTTTACATTACAAGCAGTCTGGCTGTACCAGGTCCTCAGACTGGAGGTAGAGAGGATTTTAAAAGACCTGCAGCAGTGAGATAACACTGATTTTAATATGTGATGAAGTTATCTGCTTCCTCTTTAAATGAGAGAGATAAAAGTTCTGTAGCAGACGGAGACACATTCATATGAACTGTTCATGATTAAATAGTGATCCAGTGATAAATGTAGGAGTTGTGTCAGAGATTCAGAGCTGTCCAGCTATGTCCATGAAGACACACTTTCCAGTGTGGACCAGATGTTTCTCTGTCTAATCATAGTTTCATTATCAATTAATCTGCTGATTATTTATCAGTTAATTGATTACTCTTTTATTCGATTACATGTCCAAAAAGTGATTAATTTCTTTAGATCAACTAATTTACCCCCCAAATTAACTCAGGGTGATTCACTGAGAGTCCAGCCCGGGTCATTCTCACATTCAGCTCAGCGTAACATCATGTGTCCCTGTAAGGGCAGTTGTTTTGTGTCAGCGTAAGTGTGTTCAGCCTGAAAGTAGAGTGAAGTTGCCCAGTACAAACCCCACAGCTTCTGTGTCCGCTGGAAAGACCAGAAAACCGCTAACATGAACAGCACGTCACAAAAGGACATTCAGTGGGATTATCAGGGTGATCAAGCTCTGCTCACACCCAGTCTGTAACCAAACCTGGACGAGTGAATAAAGAGTCTCGAAGTTTATAACACGACCGCCAATCAAACTAAGATTTAATGTGACGTGAACATGAAGTTATACAGGAAGTACAGGTGTGAGTACTTTCTCACGTTGCTGTCCACAACAGATTGACAGCTTGGAATCTGTTTACTTATGATTTTGATATTCTTTTGTCTTTTACAGAGACATTAAACCAGACAACCTCCTCCTGGACGTTAACGGTCACATCCGCCTCGCCGACTTCGGGTCCTGTCTCCGCATGATGGAGGACGGCACGGTAACACAAACACAGGCCTAAACACTTTTTAAAGTTTCGGTGTCTAATTAACCAGGTTTAGTTTTACAGCTTAATTGTAGTGTGAACTGAGTTTATTTTGAAGTTAACTAGTTTTGAAGTTCTCTTGGTTTATGTTACTGTTCAGATTTCATTTTAAAGTTAATTGAGTTTGTTGTAAAGTCAGCTGGGTTTAGTCCATAAGTTTTCTGGGTTCAGTTTGCAGTAAACAGGGTATAGTGTGTTTTAATTGGTCTGTTTACAGTTGTTTGAGTCTAGTTTAGTGAGTTCTCGACTGACAGATTGAAGGACTCCACGTGTGCTGGTTGTGGTCTCGGTGCAGGTACAGTCCTCAGTGGCCGTGGGCACTCCGGACTACATCTCCCCAGAGATCCTGCAGGCGATGGAGGACGGGATGGGCCGCTATGGACCGGAGTGTGACTGGTGGTCTCTGGGAGTCTGCATGTACGAGATGCTGTACGGAGAAACACCGTTCTATGCCGAGTCGCTGGTGGAAACCTACGGCAAGATCATGAACCACGAGGTCAGAAACGCCAGAGCACCAAGTTCTGTCCCTCTGTCTGTCTCCTCAGTGTATTTAATTAGATTTCATTTCAAAATCTCTAACAGTTTTCAAGTTTGAATGTTTAAAATTCGGACTTGTGTGTGTTTTTGTTTTTTAGTACAAAATTCTACAACTAAAAGGTGTCCTGAATGTCAGATTTCCTGCTGTGGCATTTTTGGTCAAATTTACTTTACTTCTCATTCATTCAGGTGTGATAAATGTGAACCAACACATCTCTAAATGATAATGTAGCTGTCATGTGGACAAACCGTTAACCAGATAACTGAACTCTCATCAGCCAATGACGGATGTAATCAAATCAGTGTTTAATCTGATGTGTGTCGGCCCAGGTTTTAGCTCTTCTTCTGCTGCCGTTTCCAGGTTATCTGTTTGTCTCCAGGCTCTCGTCCTACTTCCTCTCTTCTAAATCTGAACTCGTCCCTCAGTGGATGGATGCCTGTGTCCTGCTCTCCATTTCTGTCTCATTATCACCGCCTGTCTCTCCTTCGTCCTTCCTCCGGCCTCTTTACTCCACTTCGGCTAAAAGCCTCATGGTTTAATTTTTCCTTTTTGTTTCCAGGAGCGTTTCCAGTTCCCCTCCCATGTGACCGACGTTTCAGAAGACGCCAAAGATCTGATCCAGCGCTTGCTTTGCTCAAGAGAACGTCGGCTTGGTCTGAACGGGATCTCGGACTTCAAGAGCCACCCATTCTTCAGCGGGATTGACTGGGACAACATCCGGTGTGCTGAAGCTCCCTACATCCCCGACGTGTCCTCGCCCACTGACACGTCCAACTTTGACGTGGATGACGACGTCCTCAAGAACCCGGTGAGGATGACAGTACCAGTAGACAGAAACACAATCCGCATTGTAAACCATTTAGAGTCAAATTGTACCAGTGTTCACATTATATACCAGTTAGAGTAGTTTCCCCCTGTGGTTTTTTTTATTAAAAGCTAAAATTACACCTAATGTGTTTCATATGAAGACAGACAACAGTCCGCAATCTTTGCCCTGCCCTGTTTCTGGTCCTGTCTGCTGTTTTTAGACACTGCCTCTGGTCTTTCAGGTCTTTGTCTAGTCTTTCGAGACCTGTCTTACAACAGCTCATCAGATTTTAATAACCCAACAACCTTCCATATACATAAATATAATTATGAGTGTAAAGATTGTCCTCCAGTCTGACATTGTGTTTTTCCTGCAGGACATTGGCCCTCCAGTGTCTCATACTGGTTTCACTGGTCAGCACCTCCCCTTCGTCGGCTTCACCTACACCACCAACAGCTGCTTCTCCGACTGCAGCTTCGTCAGCCGGACGGGGCTCGGCCTACGGCAGGAGGAGGAGGTGGGAGAGGGAGGCGGTCAGGAGGTGGAGGCGTTTGAGCGGAGGATCCGCCGACTGGAGCAGGAGAAACAGGAGCTCAACCGCAAACTGCAGGGTGAGACATAGGGTGTTTTACATGCTATATATGAATCCGGCAGTCACATTCCAGTGCCGTAGTGATGTAGTACTCCTAACCTCTGACCTCTGTACGTACCTGTAGAGTCGACTCAGGCCCTGCAGGCTCCGGCTCGAGGAGGAACTCTGACTCGAGACAAAGAGATCAAGAAGCTGAACGAGGAGATCGACCGGCTCAAGAAGAAGCTGGCAGGTTAGAGGTCATCTGTCACTGCCAATAGTTGCAGTAATACAGCAGTAACCATTGTAATCATATCACACTTCTCTTAAAATGTGTTTACACTCTGTGTTATGATAACTGGTGTGGTAAATGTAGTAGAAGCAATACATTTGTAGTACTGCTAGTAGTTTTAATACCAGTATCAGGACCAGTTGAACCATTAGCTGTCAGCATTCAGGCTTTAAGCCACGCCCCTTTGCTGTTGTAGACTCTGATAGGCTGGAGCACCAGCTGGAGGAGGCGGTCTCACTCAGACAGGACTATGAGAGCTCCGCCTCAAAACTGAAGACCCTCGAGAAGCAAGTAAAGACCCTGAGACAGGAGAAGGACGACGTCCACAAGGTAACTACCAGTGCACACTAACACACCTGGACAAACAGGTGAAAACCCTCAGACTGGACACATACAAATGAGGCCCAATCCAAGACCTAGTAGATCAAAAAGAAGAAATGTCTCAATTTTACACATCTCCATCCCAGCATGCAAAGTGCTCCTAGCCACGGAAGTCTGTTTAGCTCATAGCTATAGAGTCCAATTTGTAGGTCAGCTGGAGGTCGGATCACGTTCCCACTACAAATGAGCCAGACCACTTCCTCTAAAGGGTCTCCGCAGTTGTTGCGGTCCAAGTACAACTGCTGTGTAGTATCAATAGGGAAAACCAGCCAGAGGCCAATCAGCTATTCTAAACAGCACAGGTCTGAAAATTAATGTGAGCCGCAGCGGGGACCCATTGGAGACCAAAGACAGGTGGAGTGACATGAGCTGCCTTTGTCTGGTCGGAGAACAGACAACTGTTCTTCTGCTGTGTGTTGGACCATTTAACAGGTTTTACTGTGCATGCTGTCGGTCCCGCCAGGGTGGCGTTAGGGTTAGGGAGACCTTGACAGGAAGAATGAATAGAGAAAGTTGAGAGAGACGCTTTTTGACTGTATTTCAGTTGAGTACTGATTCCTGTTGGGAGGGGAAAATGCAGAAAGACAGTAAAGTGCAAACAGCAATAAGTTGAGTAAAGAGTGCACTAAAAACAGTCAAATGTACTGATGGATAAAAAGGTAGATATAGATAATGGCCTCTTTTTCTCCTCTCGTCTCTGAGCAGCAGCTGTCTGACTCTCTGGAGCGTCTGAGGAGTCAGACGAAGGAGCTGAAGGAGGCTCACTCTCAGAGGAAGCTGGCCCTGCAGGAGTTCTCTGAGCTGTCAGAGAGGATGGCCGAGCTCCGGTCCTCCAAACAGCGTCTGTCCCGTCAGCTCCGGGACAAAGAGGAGGAGATGGACACCCTCCTGCAGAAGATGGACACCATGAGACAAGAGATCCGCAAGACCGAGAAAAACCGCAAGGAGGTGAGGGGGCTGATCAACACTGACACCGGAAGGAAAATTAGATCATCTTTAATACACAGTGATTAAATACTGGTGTTAAAGTTTATCTGCCGATGGAGGTTTGTCTGTTTCCATACAGACTTTAACTGAAGTACACGCAGACATTTAAGGGACATTCTGACATTTTTGACAGTCCGAGCACAGTTAGTACTAGTAGTAGCACAGTTAGTAGTACTAGTAGTCTTAGTACTAGTAGCAGTACTTGTTAAACCAGTAGTATCAGACATGCAGTAACAGAAGTGGCACTGATGTAGTTGTGCTAACAAAAATAAAAACAATAATCCTTTATTTTCTTAGTTTCAGGACAGACAAATATCCACCTCCTTTATTAGAATTCATATTATGTAGATTTCATACAGTTTAAACAATAATCTTAACTCAAACTCCACCTACTAGCGGTTTTCAGGGCTTTCAACCACATCTCACCTCTTCAGTTGATGGAGTTTGCTCATTAAACCAGTTTGATAAATAAGAGATATTAGTTTCTGTGCTGACTTACATTAACTGATGAAAACCATAACATGAGGCTGAAAGCCCGCAAAAAAAGCTAGTAAGGGGTCCTTGAGTCGGGCCTTACGGAAATCTGCTTATGTTTGAGGTCTTAGTGCAGGGAGTAAGAACAAAATAAAGCCTCCCCAAATGTTTATAAAACTGCAGGAGTTTGACAAAATTAATCTGAGCTCCAGATCCATTTACTTGCTATTTTTGGAGCTTTCAACCACATCTCATGGCCTTCATGAACAGAGGGAGTTTGCTCAAGACATTTCATAAAAATTTCAGTTGATACAAAAGGATTTTTACTGGGTATACGTCCTTTGTTGGTAAAGACTGTGACATGTGTTTGAAACCTCTGAAAAAAGCTGTAAATGGGTCTTGAGTTGAGATTAATTTGCTAAACTTAACAAAAATCAGCCCAACATGAAACATTGGAAAAGAGAGTAAAATAAATTGTTACCAAAAGTTTTAAATAATTTAAGGAATTTGATGAGAGTCCTCATAACTCAAGATCCGCTAATTATCTTTTTTCAGTGCTTTCAACCCTATCTCATAGTCTTAATCAGCAGAGGGAGCTGGCTCAGACAGTTTAAATAGAGTTTTAGTTTGTTCTGTAATAGCACTAGATACAGAGCAGGATTACTGTCTTGTTGGAACCAGTATTTATGTTTTGCAGTTCTCCCTGTTCACCACCGGAGGACGACAGACACCCTCAGATATGTGACGGCCAACAGTTCAGGTCCTCATACTGGACACAAGCTGAGTCTGTCAGAGCCCTCCAGGCTCATATGGCTGACAGATATATTTACAGTTAATTGCATAAGTACTTGGACAGTGACACAGTTTTCATAGTTTTGCCTCTGTACACCACCATGATGGATATAAAACAAACAAACCAAAATGTGAATGAAGGGTTTCACAAAAATATCACATTAACTGTTTTGGAATTACAACCATTTTTATACATAGTCCTTCATCTTCAGAGGCTCAAAAGTACTTGGACAATTAACAATTGATCAGATTCATGTCCAGGTGTTGCTTGTTCCCTCGTTCTTTCATGACAAATTTAGCAGATAAAAGGTCTGGAGCTGATACCAAGTGTTGAATTTTCTTTTGGTGGCTGTTTGTGGGATCTCTTAATATGCGGTCCAAAGGGGTGATGATGTAAATGAAAGAGGCCAACATTCGGCTTAAAAACAAAGCAAACCTATCAGACAGACGGCTGAAACTTGAGGAGAGGCCAAATCAACAATTTGGTACATTCTTAAAAAGAAGGGATGGGCTGGTGAGCTCAGCAACACCAAAAGACCTGGAAGACCACGGAAGACAACTAAATTGGATGATCACAGAATTATTTCCTTGGTGAAGACAAAGACCTCCACAACATCTAGTCAGGTCAATAACACTCTGGAGGAGGTAGGTGTATCATTGACAAGTCTACAATCAAGAGGTACCTTCATGAATGTAAATACAGAGGTTTTACCACAAGGTGCAAACCACTGATAACACTCAAGAACAGAAAAGTCAGATTAGACTTTGCCAGAACAGCTTAAAAAGCGCGCCCAGTTCTGGAACAAGATTCTTTGCAAATGGAAGTGGGTCACTGGTGTTTATTGATGAAGCGACTGCTGATAGAAGTAGCAGGATGAATTCTGAAGTGTATAGTTCTATACTATCTGCTCAGATTCAGCCAAATGTTGAAAAACTGATAGGACTGTGCTTCACAGTACAGATGTATAATGACCCAAAACATTCTGCGGAAGAAACACAAGAGCTTCTCAAGGCAAAGAAATGTAATATTCTTCAATGGCCAAGTCAGTCACCTGACCTCAACCCAACTGAGCATGTTTTTCCCTAACTGAAGACAAACTTCAGGGCAGAAAGACCCACAAACAAGCAGCAACTGAAGGCAGCTGCAGTAAAGGCCTGGCAACTCAGCATTTGGTGATGTCCATGGATTCCAGACTTAGGGCAGTCATTGACTGCAATGGAATTTCATCCAAGTATTAAAAATAATCCTGATATTTATAATTAGTTTGGTTTGTCCAAATACTTTTGAGATTCTGAAAATGAGGGACTATATATAAAAATGGCTTTAATCCCTAAATGGTTAATGTGATATTTTTGTCAATACTCTTGAATTAAAGCTGACAATCTGCAATTCAATCACATCTTGATTTTTTTTTTTTTTTTTTTGTTTTGTTTCAAATCCATCATGGTGGTGTAAAGAGGCAGACTACAGATTTCGTAAATTTTGTCACTGTCCAAATACTTATGCACCTAACTGTATATTAGTGTGGAAACAGACTGCTAAGCCGTGAGCACAAGTTAATAAAGTGTCCAACAAACAAGGGGGGGGGGGGTCAGGCTGGAGAGGCATATTTGTGTTAAAAACACAGCGCAGTGTTTTGTAACACTCACAAGCAGGATTGTACAACTCTGGGAAGTCATCACAGCGGCAGCTGTTTTACCTGTTTTCTGTTTTTACCTGCCTTTCTGTATGTGTCTGTCAGCTGGAGGCTCAGCTGGACGATGCGAAAGCAGAGGCGTCAAAGGAGAGGAAGCTGAGGGAGCACAGCGAGGTTTACTCCAAACAGCTCGAGACGGAGCTGGAGAGCCTAAAGGTCAGAGGTTACACAGAAACACAGTTGTTCTTTTACACTTCTGAGGACACTAACATAATGCATTCTCCTTACTCCAACCCCTGCTTCCCCCAGACACTACATCCTTCAACCATACACATGTGTAAGTGCAGCAAGGCCACATGTACACATTAACACATATTAACATTCCTGACTAGTGACCTCGGTCCTTATTTAGTACGAGATTTTTTTAAGGTTTAGACTTTTTATTTAGGTTTTACTTTTGTTTCCAGGGAGATATTACTGAGTTTATGTATTCTCTTCTGTTTCAGGAATATACTTTAAAAAAATATAAATAATTTGTAATACTGTTCAGTTTTTAAAAAAATCGGAACTAATAAGAGAATAGTTTAAGTATCAGACAGATAAGAGTAGTAGTATCAATTATGGCTGTAACTGATGCTTATTTTCAGTGTAGATTAATCTGCTGATTATTTTCTCAATTAGACTATTCATCATTTTGTCATAAGTAAAACGCAGACCAAAACAAGGAATGCTCCTCACAAAGATAGACTAACAAACCCACACACTGGATACTTAAGGGGCTCATCATTGTTCTGGTTGTGGTCTCAGTCTCAGTCTCAGCAGGGTCGTGGATCAGCCGCAGGGTGGGCGGAGTCTCAGAAGGAGCTGTCCCGTCTGAAGGCAGAGCTTGACAAGAAGGTCCTGTTCTATGAGGAGGAGCTGCTAAGAAGAGACTCGGCCCACTCCTTAGAGATCAAAAACCTCCGCAAAGACCTGCACGAGTCTGAAGGGGCACAGCTTGCTGCCAACAAGGAGTTGCTGCAGCTCCGAGACAAGCTGGACAAGGCCAAGAGGGATAGGTGAGTCCTGGACCAGATAAACAAAAGGGACAGGCGAGTCCTGAACCAGGATAACAAGGGGGACAGGTGAGTTTTGAACTAGGTTTCTGTGTCTCCTCCTGCAGACAAAACGAGATGGATGAAGCCGTTGCAGCTCTGAAGGAGAAATATGAACGAGAGAAAAACCTTCTGACCGAAGAAAACCGTAAACTGACGGGGGAGACCGATAAGGTGACAGAGCAGCACTGCTTTCTCTACTGTAGTTTAACTAATTCTACTGTTGTACTGCTACTACATGGCTACTGTATGTAATACTGTTACAGTCCCTGTACAGGTTAAAGTATGAACAGTTTTTTTCTCTCCTGTCAGTTGTGTTCATTTGTCGACAAACTGACGGCTCAGAATCGTCAGCTGGAGGATGATCTTCAGGATTTGTCGTCTAAGAAGGAGAGTGTGGCTCACTGGGAGGCTCAGATTGCGGAGATCATTCAGTGGTGAGTTGGACTGTCCGAATCAAGGATTCTGTGGTTGAATAACAGGGGGAACCCTCTACTCAACATTTTTGTTTGTTGTGTTCAGGGTGAGCGATGAGAAGGATGCTCGAGGTTACCTCCAGGCTCTGGCCACCAAGATGACGGAGGAGCTGGAAACACTGCGTAGCACCAGCCTGGGAACCAGACCTCTGGTAACACACACACTAAAGCACACACAAACACAAACAGGACCAGCATGGAACCAGTTCAGGACCTTTATCTGTTTAATTAGAAATGAAATGACAAGGGAACATGCCCCCTTGAAATCCCTCGAATTGATGGCTTTGTTTAAAATCCATTGTGGTGGAATGATTTTGTACCTAAGTGCAGTTCTGTGTGTACTGTTCATAAATCTGTCTGTATTTCTGTCTGTTCTGTCTGTACCTCCGTCTGTACTTCTGTCTGTAGTTGTGTCTGTATTGTTCATCATTCTATTTGTACTTCTGTATTTCAGTCTGTTCTGTCTGTACTGCTGTTTGTAGTTCTGTCTCTTCTGTCTGTATTTTTGTCTGTATTCAGATCTATATTTGTGTCTTGACTGTCAGAAGTACCTCTGTGTAGATGTGTGTTGGGCTGTCTGTAGTATCTGTCTGTGCTGTCCGTACTTGTGTCTGTGTTACTGTTAGTGTTACCTGTGTGTTGATTATTCTTTTCAACCTGTCACTTCAGCCTGAGTCTGGAGTGGCCATGCCTCCTAGGAAGCCCTGGCCTCCTATTGGTGGAGACAGGAGGGTGAGTTTGTCGGTTACCGCTTCCAGCCAATCAGGATTCACTTTAATTCATTATGGGTGCAGTTTGGGTCCTTGAAGAAGCTTGCATGGCTACTGGCTCGCATGTCTGCCACACATAATAAATCTTCAGTGATTCCAGGGTCCTCCTGACACTCTACGAGTTATGGTGGGGGGCGGGGAGTTGTTCAGTGGTACTTGAGAAGGTTCCATGTTGACGGGATCCAGTAACCATTGTAACACAGGATTTTAAGCGTCCTACAGTCATTTCAGGGATTCCTTGAAGAATGTCAGGGTCGTTTAGGAGGATAAAAGGTATGAAACAAAGGAGGTTCAGGGTCCTCAGAATGCATGAAGGAAACCAATAGACCTTGAAGGCAATCATGGCATCTTATAATTAATTTACAAAGTTCTTGATTTAGTTTAGACTTCCTTAATTAATCCAGAGGTCTTTTACAGGTTCTAGTAGTCCATATTGCAGGGATTTTTTGGGGGGCTAAGGGTTCCTTAAGGGAGTCTTGGAGGATATACTTTCAGTTCCTAAGTAAGTTCCAGTTTCCTAAAGAGGATTTCAGGAGTCCTCGAAATATTGTAGTAGTCTGCAAGGATAGCCAGTTGGAGGGGATCCTCCAAACGGCAATCATGGTGTCTTAAAAAGAGGATTGATGGGTCCTTTAGGTAGTCCCAAAGTCCTTGAGGAGTCATTTTAGGGGTCCTAGTGGTCCACCGATGAGTTCTTGTGGTTCTTGAGGCAGACACATTGTTTTGAGTCCAGGGACCTTGGATGGGAGTCTAGTTGTCCTTGAAGGCATTCCAGATGTCTTCTAAGCATTGCAGTAGTCTCTTAGGTCCATCATGGGATCTTTTAAAAAAATGGATTTTGAGGGGTTTTTAAGGTAGTCCCAGAAATCCTCCAGAATTATCCAGGGGCACTTTAGGACCTCCAGTACTCTGGAGCTTGTTCTTGTGTTTCTTGAGGCAGAAGGAAGGTTTTATATTGAAACAGGACTTTTAAGTGGTCCACGAGAGTGAGGGCATTCCAAGTGCCTTGACAGACTGCAATAGTGTTTGATGGCGACATAGGTTTGGGAAAGGAATTTGAGGGGTCCTTAAGGTAGGTCCAGATGTCCTTGGAGTGATCCAGGGATCATGTAGGTGTCACGGCATTCCTTGAAGCAGGGGTTTTGAGCTGGTTCTTAACAGTATTCAAATGTCTGGAAGGGTGTTCCAGGGCCCCCAAAAGAGTTCCAGAGGTCCGTGAGAGTGTTTCAGGTTTCCTTGTGTTGTCTTAAAAGGGGATTTGAAGATATCTTGAGCTTCTAGGGTGAACCAGTCCTCATTTAGGGAGTTTCAGGGGTGCCTTAGAGAGTTTAAGGGGTTTCCAGGTTCGCCCTGCAGGAGGTTTTCCAGGATCAGACCCACTGGTTAGGGGAGGAGGAATACCATATGATGATGTCATGTCCCCCAGCAGCGACATCAGTGGCATCATTAATCAGGAAGTCTCACAGGATCAGATACCATTGTCACATGACTCTGTGTTTGGTCACATGGCTCTGATTGGCTGGCTGCTCCACCTGTTACTGTCTGTGAGTGGACAGTTAATGATCAGTGTTGTTGCCATGGTAAACTGCAGCCTGATGTGGATGGGGCTCTGACACTGCGGTGGTTAACCAGGATTCGATGATGTTCTCCACAGGTAACTCTGTCTCTGTCTGTCTGCCCCCCCCTCATAGGACCCCCTGTGGAAAGTGCGTCGAAGTCAGAAGTTGGACATGTCAGCCCGTCTGGAGCTTCAGTCGGCCTTGGATGCTGAGATCAGAGCCAAACAACTGGTTCAGGAGGAGCTGCGCAAAGTCAAAGCTGCCAACATCAACCTGGAGAGGTCAGAGATCACACAGAGACGGTCTCCCCTTACCTGCCAGTTTCTCCTAACCTGTCTCTGTCTGTCTCACCTGTCAACACCTGTCTCTCTCCTTAACTGTCTGTCTCTGTCGCACCTTTCCTTCTCTCCTCACCTGTCTCACCTGTCTGCAGTAAGCTGAAGGAGTCAGAGGAGAGGAGCAGGGAGATTGGGGAGCAGATGGAGAATATGAAGAAGGAGATGGAGGAGAGTCGCTCCCGCTCTGACAAAGGTGAGACTACCTGTAAACACCTCCCACCTAATACAAGCCCCTCCCAGCCTCAGATACTTTTTTTAAAATGAAACTACATATTTGTGAGGTGTTTTTAAAAGATTTACGTCTTTAGTAGGAACCAATGGGCTTCGAGATGAGAGCCAAAGACAGAGGAGGGTAGTCAGAAAGTGTTGAGAGACGGACTAACAATAAAAATATACAGAAACCACAGACTGATCCTATACAAGATTTATTCTTATTCAAAGCAGGACTGAGGAAATTCATATTCCTGTTACAGTAAAAGATACCTTAAATGCATACATTAGATATCATTTGAAAAACAATTAATAGACTATTTAAGAAAATTAAGAACAAGGATCCTAATATTGAGCCTTGAGGGACATCAGATGAGGAGAGGAAAATATAGAAAACACAAGTTATGTATTTTACCCCTGTCTGTCTGTCTGTCTGTCTGTCTGTCTGCAGGCCTGAAGCTTCCAGATTTCCAAGACTCTATCTTTGAATATTTCAACACCTCACCTTTGGCTCCAGACCTCACCTTCAGAGTGAGTCACCTGTCTGTCCGTCTGTCTGTCTGTCTGTCTGTCTGCCAGCCTGCTTGCTGGCCTGCCTGCCTGCCCGTTTGTCTGGCTTTCTCCCTGCTCAGGTGGTGGTGCGTCAGCTCATTAAACACGAACAGTATCTTTGTGGTTTCAAGCCTTTTTTGCTTCTGATTCTTAATACAATGTTTATGAGCCTGAGGGTCTGGACCTCCCAAAGAGGTCTGAGAGGCCAGAGTTTTTGTTGCACCATATTATGTTAATTCTTTTCTTTCAAATTTGTTCTGTTTTCTTGTAGATATTTTTACCTCCTCATACCTCTCAAGATCCTAGAACTGAAACAAAGTATTAAGGAAAATCAGTTTGGACTTTTAAACTGTTTAAATTCATGTCTAAATAACACACAACCTGAAACTAGGCCTTTGCTAGTAGTACATGACTTTGTTTAAATGTGTCATAAGCCAAAAAAGCTAAGGGAACACTGCTTTAAGATGATGCCACGTCTACCTGTGACTGCTCATCACAAGGATCATGTTTTCATGTTGTGAGGACCTGAACCAGAGACTAATTCCACTTGTCACTGTTTTTACAACATACAACTCGATCTGTCTTTAGACTGTCGATTTAGATAGACAAACAAAAAGCCTTTGAGTGATATTATAAAATAAATATATGTATTGTGTGTGTGTGTGTGTGTGTGTGTGTGTGTGTGTGTGTGTGTGTGTGTGTGTGTGTGTGTGTGTGTGTGTGTGTGTATAAATAATATAAATAATATAATGAGACAAATTGTAACTGTTCAGTGTTCAACCTCGAACAGTCATGAACCCAAAACAGACCGCACAGTGAGTTTCATGATGATGATGTCACTGTGGTGTCTCAGGTGTATTGTTGAGTCTTTAGTTGTTGTTTATCCCTCTCTTTGAAATTGAGGTATCACTTTGCTCCACCTCCTCGCTGCTCGTTCTCTGGGAGGAAGTATATTCACCACATGGTTACCCACAATGCTCGGCGGCAGACTGCAGCTAGCTGTCATGTCTAACCACAGTTGTAGCTTTTAGCACGTTGCTAATAGTTAGTCATAGCTAGATTCCAATGTGAGGTTACATAGAGCAGTGACCTTTAACCTCAGTGACCTCAGCATTGTTCAGCCATGACTGATTTGATTGGCACACAGGAACATCTGTCACAGCATGTTGTTCACATCAGCCAATCAGCAGATGGCTCAGAAGCATCCGTCACTGACTAAAGTTCATAGTTCTTACATTATATTCATGTAAAAATTTTGGGCGCTACAACTTATGATGAAATACTGTTAACATAAGCCCCACAGAGGTCAGTGATACACCTGCTCTTTGACGCGACATCCTTGTTCACGTACTTGTGTACTTTGTATTTATCAGGCAGATTAAAAAGTACGTACTAGGGGACAGACTAGGACCTGATCATCCCTGACTGATAACTGAATATCTTCGTTGTGAACACAAACCACGACGAGACTCGAGCAGGTTACAGTATTGTTGATGACAGAAAACAAGCAGAAAACAGTAGCGGCAGTAGCGGTGAAATCATAGATGAGTTCTCAGCGAACAAGCTCGGAATTTCTCTTCGGAACTTTCCTCCGTTGTTGTGGTTTTCAACAACTGCAGCTGACCGTGCTTTCTGATACTGCCCCCACTGGTCATCTGCTGAACTGCAGACACAGTGTTAATTTCTGAGGATGTGAAAAAAACAGCACTTTCAAAGAATGCTGCTCCCAGACCCTTCAACAGTATTCTGTGGTCTTTTTCACTGAAAGAAACTTTGCACTTGCACTCATGCATCAACCACACACAAAGGCCCCACCCACATGACTAGACTCCGCCCGTAAAATATGACTCCGCTAACATACATTGCCCTGCCGTTGTAGCCTCGTTAGCATCGAGTCTGTGATATTAAACCTTTCAGTTACTTACTCTTCTGTCCTCCAGCTGTCTCAACACATACTGGTAGAAATACTACAGTAGTACTACATGACTTCTACATTAGTGCCAAGCAGAGGTAGCTCTAACAGTAGCCAATGCTGTGTTCACGTCATGTTGAGACTCTAATTATGAGCCAGGAGAGGAACTGTTCACGATGTTCTCCTCGCTTCACTCCAGACCTACAGATATCATGAATTTCTGACATCTACATACATGTCATACATGTCTTCTCATGGTAAGGTGTGTCAACACTATTTAGATATGATATTAGTGCTACTTCAAATGTTTGTTTTTTTTACCTGCAGACCACAGACATAGACTCCACCCCACAGAAATCAGAGACCAACCCCCCCTCACCCTCCACCCCCTCCGAACACGAGGTCAGTCTAACACATAGATTGTCTGTGCACAAAAATTTAAGCGTTGTACATATCAGTTTGTTCATCTGACTGAGTCTTTACCTGTTTGTGTTCACAGGCATTTAAAGCAGCATCAGTCCCAGCGAGCCCCTCCCCCACCTACCAGAGCTCAGCACTGACTACACCAAAGGTATTCTACTGTTTCCTAAGGTGTTGTGTTATCTGTGGAGGGAAGGATTAATAACTACACTGAAACAATACAGTGGCCCTATCACTCCAGTATTCTAGACTAATAAGTGGAGTTAACAAGAAGTCACATTATGTTAGAGGATATAATGTAGTAACACTCTGAATCTTTACCTGTCAAACAGCTTTTTTCAAAAATATCTTTTCCTGGATTTCTTAATAAAACTCATGTAATATTTATCATGTGTGTTTGTGTTTTCAGCCCAAAGCTCACCAGCTGAGCATCAAGACTTTCTCCAGCCCGACTCAGTGCACACACTGCACCTCTCTGATGGTTGGACTCATTAGACAGGGATACGCCTGCGAAGGTACACAACATAAACACACACTAACATACTTGTACTACACTTTCATATAGTGAACGGTCAGCCAGCAACATCAGTGTTCTGTATTTTGACTGGGAAGCAGCAAGGTGCAAAAATCACTGCCACAGCTACATCTAATTCTACTAGTCTAATTTCAGCATGTAGATAGAACTGGTTGTCGCTTAGAGCAGAAGAAATGGTTCACAATATGACACAATTAATAACTCAACTTTTAACTGATATTGGAGACATTGTTTAATGTTCCAGAGTGAATAGTCATGCTTTGACAGCAACAGCAACCAACTTGGTCTTCTTAAATACTTTGTTCTGATTCTGTCATGTCTAAAAAGGAAGTTTCTCTCAGTCAAACTCTTCATGTCTTTCTGCAGTGTGTTCCTTCATCTGCCATGTGTCCTGTAAAGACCATGCTCCCTTGGTCTGTCCTATCCCAGCAGAGCAGGCCAAGAGGCCTCAGGGCATCGATGTCCAGAGAGGCATCGGCACTGCGTACAAGGGCTACGTTAGGGTAAGAGCACTGGTGAAGTGGTTCCACCGTGGTTCCACCGTGGTTCCACAGTACCAGACTCACATGTTGCTTTCTCTCTCTCAGATTCCAAAGCCCAGCGGTGTGAAGAAGGGCTGGCAGCGAGCGTTTGCTGTGGTATCTGACTGTAAACTGTTTCTCTACGATGTCCCAGAGGGAAAATCCACCCAGCCAGGGGTAGTGGCTAGTCTGGTCCTCGACCTCAGGTAACCTGTCCACCTGTCTGTCTGCTCACCTCACGTCATGAAGGCTTAGGCAGTCTTAGGCCTTTTGGGCAAGTCCAGGTAGTTTTGAGAAGGCTCGTGCTGATTTTTGGAACGGTTTGAGTAGTTTTGAAAATATTCGGGTAGTTTTTAGGAAGGTTGTGGTAGTCGTAAGACATTTCAGGGAGTCTAGAGAAGATACAGATAGTTTTGAGAAGGTACAGGTAGTTTTTGAGAGGGCGTTTCTCATGTAGTAGAACTGTGGATCTTAATCTATCCAATTTATTTCATGTGTAGCAGTTGCTACACTTCAAATTTAAATTTGCACTTCTTGAAAATCAGGGCGCCACCTTCAATTGATGGAAATAGATAAACCAAATAAACCAGTCATATAATCAGGAGTAGAAAACTCTCAATTCAGGGATCTCTGTCTCTGCTTTGAAAAAACACCATGATGTGGCAATAAACTGAGGATATTTATTTTTTAATTACCAGGCTGCAGAGCCAAAGCCCACTGTTATAGTTTATTAGTCTACATTTTATGCTTTGTAAAATGTATTATTCGTGTTAATGTTAATATTAACCTTTTCTTAATATTCTATTGAGTAAATACTGTTTATTTACACCTCATTATGTTCTGTATAGGTCTACTTATTCTTAGACTCACAGATTGAGCAAACTGTTTTAAAAGAGGGAGGATTGTAGTGGGAGCACTGGGATGTCAGGTGTGACACATTACATATAATATTAAGGAAAGCATATGGTTTTAACTGAGATCCATATAATAAAGTATAGTCCTATAGTCTAGTTTAAAAACTTATGATCCATTAAAGGTTATAAAAGGCCTACAGAGACATACCAATCCATGGTCACTGGGCGGCAGTGTGGTCACACGGCAAACAATGTATTATTTTTGGAATTTCTTTACTTGGTCAGTTCACTTCACCCAAATATGGGAGTTAAACCAATTTTCATAAAAATATAAACTGAGAAATAGCAGTGTTGTGTCATTAAGGAATACATCTACAATTTATGACAGGGTCTGTTAAGGCTCTTAAGGGAGATGGAGATGGGAGAGTGTGTGTGTGTGTGTGTGTGTGTGTGTGTGTGTGTGTGTGTGTGTGTGTGTGTGTGTGTGTGTGTGTGTGTGAGAGAGAATGTAAGACAGAGAGAGAGAGACACTGCTGATAATGATCATTTTTCTTTATGAACCATATTTCAGTTTTTGGAATAAAGTCTCTGTTCTGTGTCCTCTTCCTAAGATGCACATTCAGGCTGTCCCCAAAAGTTTGTAAAGCGAGTTCATGTCCCCTGTTAATTTTGTTATCAGATCATCAGCATCCCTGGGCTGGAGGGGGTTGGCGCTTTGCGTGACCAATGTATATTCTGACACTTTTATTATAAGAGGTGAAAAGGCCATTTGGCAAGTCCTTGGAGTGTCTGAAAAGTTTAGTAGTGTCTTCACTACTAATGTGATTGTTAATACATTTTTTATGCTGATATGGGAAACATCTTAACGTTTATTTTCTGTTTTAGAGACGAGGAGTTTTCCGTCAGCTCTGTCTTGGCGTCAGATGTGATCCACGCCACCAGGAAGGACATCCCTTGCATCTTCAGGGTAGGAAACCCCGTCCCCTCTGACGCCTAACTGTCTGACCTCTGAGGTGTGGTCTGTCCTGATTGTGGTTGTTGTTGTCATGATTAGGTGACATCATCGCAGCTGATCTCACAGCTCTCCTCGGTGTCTCTGCTGGTCCTGGCAGAGAGTGAGGTGGAAAAGAGGAAGTGGGTCCGAATCCTGGAGGGTCTGCAGAGCATCCTGACCAAAAACCTGCTCAAGAGTCGGCAAGTCCACGTTCTGCATGAGGCCTACGATGCTTCACTTCCCGTCATCAAGACCACGCTCTCAGCTGCAGTGCTCGGTCAGTGAAAACCACTACTAGCTACTACTGTGTACCGCTGACAAAATGAAGTACTGTAATTCTCTGAAGCTCTGATTTTTGTTTTTACACTTGACTTTTATTTTCATGTTAACAAAAAAAAATGTTTGTTCGGAGGGGTTTTGAGAAGGTTCTGGTTGTTTTAATAAGGTTTGGAATCTTAAAATACGATATTTACTGTGGATGTTAGTCTCATAAATGTCTTGTTTTTGATATGTTCAGTTTGGTCTTGCTGATTTATGGTTTCAGGCAGCATGGGTTGTGTTTTAGGTGCCAAGATCTCAAATGAATCCTTTACAATTCTGAAGATTTTCTTAAACACCTTTTCTCTGTCTGCAGATCGAGAGAGGATCGCCCTTGGAACAGAAGATGGGCTGTTTGTGGTTGAGGTCACCAGAGACGGTGAGAGGGACAATTGGATGTTCGGATCAAACTTCTGCTTAAGCTAAAATCATGTTTAAAATTTACGTGACACAGCATGTATAATACAACAGCAAATTAAACCACGTGTAGCTTGAAGCTTAAGTGTACTTAGTGTTTTGATGTTTTACCATGATACAGAACCTTAAGTGTATTTTCATCAGCATGGGCAGTTAGTGAAAACAGACCATCTAGAGTCCAGGGTGAGAAACATCATGTCTAATTTTCTGTCTATAGTAGAAATGTAATCCTTGTCTCTGTTTTACAGTGATCGTGCGAGCAGTCGACAGTAAGAAGGTTTATCAGATTGATTTGATTCCGAAGGAGAAAATCATCGCTCTGCTCTGCGGTCGGAACCGTCATGTTCACCTTCATCCCTGGGGGGTGCTGGAGGGCGCAGAGCCTGCCTTTGACATTAAGCTGACGGAGACCAAAGGCTGCCAGGCTCTGACCACAGGGGTACTCCGACCCGGAGGCCCAGCCTGCCTGCTGGCCGCTGTCAAACGCCAGGTCAGAAAATGGACAGTTCAGCTGGAACTTTACATGAAAACCACTGCTCTATGGTTCTTGTCGAGTTCCATTCGTGATGCTCCGCATCTATTTGCGTTCCCTCCAGGTGCAGTGCTACGAGATCACTCGAGCGAAGCCTCACCATAAAAAGCTGTGGGAGGTTCAGGCTCCAGGTGCTGTGCAGTGGTTGGGTATGGTGAGGGAGCGGCTGTGTGTCGGGTATCCTTCTGGCTTCGCTCTGTTGGCCCTGCAGGGAGAGTCGTCCCCCATCAGCCTGGTGAGCCCTGCTGACCCATCGCTGGCCTTCCTGGCCCAGCAGCCGCTGGACGCCCTGCACGCCCTTGAGGTCGGATCCAACGAGCTGCTGCTCTGCTTCAGCCAGCTCGGCATCTATGTGGATGGACAGGGCCGCCGGTCCCGAACCCAGGAACTGATGTGGCCTGCCATGCCGCTCGCATGTAGTACGTTACTCCTATTGTACTTATGTCATTATGGAGAAGAAAGTACATGTTGAACAGGTCAGACAGGTGCAGGTTGTTATCAGGTGAGTTCAGACGGGTGCAGATGGTTGTCAGGTGAGTTCAGACGGGTGCAGATGGGTGGTCTCCTGTGTCTCCTGTAAGAAACAGGTGTATATGTAATAGGTATATAGGCGTGAAACCTGTCCTTGTATCTCCAGGCTCTAACTCGTCCCACCTGACGGTCTACAGTGAATATGGAGTCGACGTCTTTGATATTCACACCACAGAGTGGGTTCAAACCATCTCTCTCCGCAAGGTAACCAATCACAGCGCAGCACAGCTTGGAACCAGCCAATCACAGTTTAGGAGTAGCTGAGAACCTTGTTCTGTCTCTGTCCTCAGATCAGACCTCTGAATGTTGAAGGGACACTAAACCTGCTGAGTTCGGAACCTCTTCGTTTGATTTACTTCAGCAACACCTCATCAGGTAACAACCATACACACGTCAAACCACAAATACTTGAACCCACAAACACACCTGAACCTGAACCCAGACGCACACCAGGACACTAACACTTCACACTCGACAGATCTGATGCTAATGTCTCTCCACCTGTCTGTCTACACCTGTCTCACCTCAGAGGGTGACCTCACCATCCCGGAGACGTCGGACCACAGCAGGAAGTTGATGGTTCGAACTCGCAGCAAGAGGAAGTTTCTCTTCAAGGTTCCCGAGGAGGAGCGAATTCAGCAGAGGAGGTGACTCAGCAAAATAAAACATCACAGTGACTCAGCAAAATAAGAGTTACTTGATAAACGCTTACAGCAAATGATGAGTAGACTTCTACACACTTTTGTGTTAGTTATTTGTGTGTGCAATGTGTTGTGTTTGACGTGTGTGTGTGTGTGTGTGTGTGTGTGTGTGTGTGTGTGTGTGTGTGTGTGTGTGTGTGTGTGTGTTTGTGTGTTTGTGTGTTTGTGTGTTTGTGTGTTTGTGTGTTTGTGTGTTTGTGTGTTTGTGTTTTTGTGTGTTTGTGTTTCCAGGGAGATGCTGAGGGATCCAGAGCTGAGGTCAAAGATGATTTCTAACCCAACAAACTTTAACCACGTGGCTCACATGGGACCAGGAGACGGGATGCAGGTCCTCATGGACCTCCCTCTGGTAACTCCTCCTCTTTAGATCACATCCTTCTCCTCATGCCGGCATGTTCTCCTCCCTCACCTCCTCCCCCCTCTGACAGCTCTGTTCATCACACTGACTCCTCCTCTCTTCTCTCTTCCTCCTCCCCCTGTCTCACCTTCCTCACCCCCTCTTTCTCCTCCTCCCTGATTGCTCAGGTTGGTGATGTCACCTCCCTCTCCCCCTCCCTGTCTCCCTCCCCTTCTTCCTCCTCCTCCCGTCACACCCTCATCTCTCCCCCCTCAAACTTTGAGCACGTCTATCACATGACGTCGGCGTCGGCCGGCGCCTTCTTGCAGAAAGACGCCTCCTCTTGCTCCTCCTCCCAGCAGAGCCTCCTGCAGCCTTCTTCCTCCTCCTCCTCTCCCTCCACCTCCTCTCTGGGAAGGGTAGGCCAGCTTCTCTCTATCTCCTTCACCCCCTGCTCACCCTCCTCCCCCCATGCTCTCCTCTCCTGCCTGGTCTGCAGTAGTCAGCTTATTGTGTTGTGATAATCCTCTTTGTAAACCTTCATCAGGGTAATGCTGCGTTCAGGTCATGTGTGATGGATCCTTATGCTTATGACCTGTGCGTGTTCACAGCATCGGATAGAGTTGGTCATGTGAGGGTTAAAATACTGTGGAATGACGGTATAATAATGTTAGTGCTGGACAGTAATTTGAAAAGTGACAGAAACCGACAGTACGACTCTGATCTCATTTTAGTGACATTGATAAGTTTATAAATCCCCTTCTTCACGCCAGTCAGGGTTCAGCTCTGTTCCACCAGCAGGTTGAAATGATCTAATTACATGTGTCCAGTCTGACTTAGATGTTGTAGAAATGCAGCTGGAGTTGCAGATCAGAATGAGTAGTTACACAAAGAGACATCGTGTCGGTCGTGTTGGCACACTTCAGCCTCAGTCGACGCAATACGAGTGAAAGGCGGTGTGTCGGCTTCGCAGGTGAGACAGGTGTGCTGGACGTCAGTGTTCAGTTTGTGCTAAAGGTGCAGCCAGGCAGAGATTATACCCAGAGGAGCTGTAAACAAGGGTCTGTGCTCTGTGACCACAGTCTGGTTTCAGATGCAGCAGTTAGTCGAAATAATGTCACTGTGTGCCCTCTAACATTCAGCTGAAGGAATAAAAGTGTTAATCATATCATCATTATCATTATCTTGACCGTAGCAACAGATGTGAAATATAACATATTCTGTTTAGATTTTAACAAACACTTAATGCAGCAGTAATCTGAAACAACCCCGGTGAAAAGAGTGTTCTAACCCTAACCTTAATGTTCAGGGGTCTGTGGTAGTGACAAATCCACAGAGAATTATCAGCTAAAGAGCAAGATATTTCCTACAGGAGTTGATAGAGACCAAAACCAGAGGTAAAAGAGAGGGAGTACTGGACTTCGATTCATCAGGTGGACACAGACGTAGCTCTAGATGAATCGTCATGTTGCTATGTAACTGCTGGATGTGCAGATGAGAAGATGGTTGAGAACATGACTTAAAATGCGATGACATGTTAGTGTGTGTTCACGACTGAAAACACGAGTTAGTGCAGGTTTAAAGTTGTAAACCAAATATGATGAATTAATATTGAGTCATAATCAGAGCTCTGCTATGACGATGGAGAATCTTGTCAACAGACTTAATTAATAAGAAATAGCATTTATTAATCGTTACTCTGGTAAATATGACCATTGATGATACTGATGTCAGGTGTTACTGCCCAGCTCTAATGTCCATTATGTTTGGGTTTAGTTTCGTTGTTGTAATTATTTTGTGACAGTAATAATTATATCTTGGATTTGATGTGAACACTGTTTACAGGCTACAGACTGGTAGTTGTGTCTGTTGTAATGATCATCGCATGTGACATGAACACAGCAGCATGTTGGAAAATGTGAGTGTGGACTTAACAGGACAGGAACAGACTGTGTAAGGAAGGGTGGATCCAGCAGCTTATCCAGTCACCTACAGAGGATTTATATTCTGGGGTTTGTTTTCTTCTTTTCTATCATTGTTTCTTATTAATCTGAATTGGAAAAACAACAGGAAAGCGATCAGAATGAAGTCCTGTGTTGGGTTATTACTTTTTCTGTCATCTTTCACGTGTCCTCTGTAGGTTCAGTGACTGGAACAGCAGCTTAATTAGACCTGTTCCTGTGCTTTCACCCCACTGCCTTCGTTCTATATATCACATGATTCCTAGCTACAGAAACCCATAGTATGAATTTCATACAAAATAACAGCTGTTCTGTTCCTGTTAAAATGTGTTTCTGAGGGGGCAGGGTTTTAAACAACCACAGGGAGGCGCTAAAGCCTGGCTTCAGACAGTTTGTTCCTGTGGGGTCCTCTTACAAATCAGTCTGTAAACCAATTCCCTGTTTGTGTGTTTATAGTGTTTTTATGTTGTGTGTGTGCAGAGTGTGATGCCTTCCTCTCAGGATGACTCTGTTAAAGATAAGCCCCGACCCCTTTCCAGTATCTCCCGGCAACAGAGAAGCAAGACACACATCACCCGTACCGCTTCAGGTAAACACACACACCTGTACACACACATCACCCGTACAGCTTCAGGTAAACACGCACCATCAGTGATGTCACAGGGTCCCGGTGCACACCTGTACATCACTGCAGCCAGGTGGGAAGTTCACCAAAAAACCAATTAATCCTACAGATACAAAATGTGGTTGATTTATTAAAATAATATTCACTGTAAAATTTGCTCCTTGAGCTTTCAGTCAGCATCTATGGTCATCATCCTAAAGAGAGCTTTGATTCAAAGCAAATTTAGCTGGAGAACACCTGTTACAGGTGCATTGCATCTGATCAGAGCTGATCATACCGAATTCTCCTGTCCTCAAATATCTGTCATGTCTGTCATCATCTGGAATCTGTGTTTCCATTGGTTCAGATTTCGGTGGAGGAGCTTCGTCTCGTAGCATTTCTGAACCAGACCAGGACCTGGACCGAGAGGTAAAACAAACACACACACACACACACACACACACACACACACACACTCTCTTAATCTAGGAACTGTCCATTTAAAAAAACTGAAACTCAGAAACCTACGTTAATGTGTGAACTATCTGTCTATAATCAATATGTTGATAATAAAAAATATATAGTGTGGTATAATAACTGACTTGGAGTTTTCAGCTCTGATTTGTTTGCTTCAGGTCAAACAGACTCTGGTGTTTGTCTGGTTGATTTGGTTTGTTAAGTCTGCGGTGAAAGGTGGAAGCCACACTGTGATGTGGACTAAACAGCCAGACTGAGACCAGGAAATAAATCATGAGACAGACATATTGATCCCACAGTCATCCTCCTGTAATGTTTCTGTACAGACAGCTCTGTTTCGGTCTCTCTACCTGACCTTGTTATTCTTGTAAATCAATAAACTGATCAGGTTCAGGAAAGAGCAGGATGACATCACCTAAACTGTCCAATCAGTGGGTTACCTGTCAGTCATGTGACATCGTGTTTACTGCTCTCGGTTTGTTTATAAAAAAAATCATTTTGGTCCCTGACTCACATTTAATCTTCGCATGAAAATGTTTCTAACAAAAACTGATCACATTTTAGTCGAGTTTGTCTCCGTTGATGTTGCATCCATTTACCATGGTTACGGCTTTTTCTGTCCTTATCATGTCCATTTACCGTGAGTATGGCTGTGTCTGTCATTGTCATGTACAGTTACCGTGGTTATGGCTGAAGCTAAATCAGGGGATAACACAGTGAATTTTCCTCGGTGAACATCTAATGGAAAATTTAGATGTTTGCCTGTTGACATTAATTCTGAACTTACGCGTTCCTTCTGAACACAACAAGAAACATATAAGACTGAAAGTGACGTTAACGTCACATCCGCAGCTCCTGACGATGTTACGTTACGAGAACTGTTTTCTAAATGTCGGCGTGCTGCCTGCATGTTGTCGTTGTTTATGTCAGATGTTTTGTTACTTCTTTCTGTCTAATTCTCATTGGATTGTAGATAAATCTGCTTCAGAACAGTCAGAGACTGTTATTGACAGACAGAACGTTACTGATTCAGATAGAAAATTACTAACAGAGACAGAACGTCACTGAATGTACAATGCTTTTTAGTAATGGTAACAGGTAAAATGGATAAAATAGCTTCTGATCAAGAGTTGTTATTGGTTATTGGGAGGAAACTAATCAGTAGCTACAGTGCGTTATATAAAACTTTGTGTTAAAACAGTCGTTAGTTCATTTGTCAAAATATCAACAATTACTATTATTTGCATTGATGAAAAATGTATTTAGTTTTTTTTTTTTTTCTTTTTCAAAATATACTTTTTATTTAGTTTTAGTCTTGTTTTCGTCGTGACAAAAATGTTTTTTTCATAGTTTTCATTGATGAACATAACACTAATATGGAACAGAACCAGAACAACTGTGGATCAGTTTTTACTATTGTCCAAATCAGCTGAACGACATCTCACAATGCCCCCCCCCCCCTCTTTCTCTCTCTCTTTATGTGTTGTGAACGTCTCTCGCCCAGCCGGACTCGGACTCCACCAAACACTCAACCCCCTCCAACAGCTCCAACCCCAGCAGCCCCCCAAGCCCCAACTCCCCCCACCGCAGCCAGCTCACCCTGGACAGCCTAGACTTGGAGCCCTGAGGTCCTGGCCCCTGCACACCTGAGGGAAAAAGGGCTGAATGAGCCAGTCAGGCTGCAGACTGAGAATTTAGATTTTATTTTGATGATTTTATTGTGGCGGGGTGAGACTGAGCTTACTGTTGCTTTTATTTTGTTGGATTTTACCTGCTGGGAAGCCCTGCCCCCTGGTTTTAACCCTGCCCCCGCTGATGGCTGCTGTGTGTTTGACCTTTGATCTTTATCCTGACTGGCTCTGTGGGACCAGTCACCGCCTCTTCTTCTTCTTCTTCTTCTTCTTCTTTGAGCTTTAGCGGGCTGTTAGCCGCTGAGCTAACTGTGGCTAACTTCCTGACAGACGCGAGGTCTCACTTTGATGGAAAAACACTGTATGAATTAATTTTAAAGTTTTGTTAAAGTTGCACATTATCATCTTCATCTTCATCTTTATTGTTGTAGAGAAAAATGATCTTTGATTTTGTGTCAGTGATGATCTTTCCTGTTGTACCCCCCTTCCTGAACGCCCTCTGACCTCAGAGCTCAGGTGGAGTCAGGTGAGGGGGGGGGGGGGGGGTCACACCTGAACACTACTGCTCTGTTTCTTCCAGAATCACCAGTTAAAGAATCTTTGTAACTAAAACCTGTTAGCAGCTGAACAGAAAACACAATAAAAGAATCTGAAGAGAATTTCACACAGTTTCTGCGTCTGAGGAGCCTGCACCCGTACAGGTGAACCAACAGGTGATGTTTATGTTTACACCAGTTTCATTATTTTTAGTCTTTCTTACAAAGGAGTTCCATTGTCAGAGTCACTGTTGGTCTTAAATTTCTACTTAATTTTTTTGTTTATAACTATTGGAATGTAAATGTGACGCTGCAGGTCGGACACAAAAAAAAATCTACGTCAAACGAAAGGCAAATAATAAAAACAGAATAAATGAAACATGAGAAAAATTAGACACAGAAAAAACAGGTGTTGACTGTGACGACATCAGTGGGGTCAGAGGAGGGGCTCTCCTCCAGACTCCATAGTGTTTTTGTCATATTTAATTTAGCTCAGAGCAGATTTCAGGTCAGGCTCCAGGCCCCTAGTAAATAATTTATTAATCCCTCAGTTGTGTCTGACAGGTCAATGAATGATTGATGAGGAGCCGTGGCCTGTCTCTGCTTGTTTACACACTGGGATTCAGCCAATCAGAGCGTCCTGATGAGAGCAGAGAGACAGCAGAGCCAATCAGAGAACAGAACAGGAATCAGGTCAGAGAGACTGTTGTTCACTTCATCTGTAAAGAAACAAAGTAAATACAGTCACTAAGTTTTCAACCACATCTTCTGGTCTTCTTCATACAGTGGAGTTTCTCAACAACTGTTGAGCAAAGCTTTTTTGTTGGGCTGCAGAATGAACCTTTAAGACTTCGTCCTCTCTTCAGTCTGAAAGTAAAAGTCACTGCACTGACTTTTACAATAACAAGACAAACCTTTGTCTCCGATCAATGTGTCACAGCCAACTGCTGAGGAAAGTCCAACTTTATACATACGACCAGCTGTAATGTGGACACATTCAGATGGGGTAGTGCAGTAATAAACCCAATCAAGTTCAGCCTCGGACTGTCTGTTTCCATCAGAAATATTTTGACCCTGAAACTCGATGCCAGCAGATCCAGTGGACACCCAGTGTAATGACAAACAGATAAAACTCAACATCTGTACAGACCTGATGAAACCACATCTGCAGTCTGCCCCACACTGACTGACAACCCGCGCTGTGGTTTGTTTTTCTCAGGTGCGGTAGCTCAAGTCAATGTCCTTCAGCATTGATGACACTGAATATCAGGTTCACTTTCCTTAATATTGGATAACGTATGTATCTTTACTTCAAACAGCTTTGTGCGTATCTCTCTTTTTTATTGCAGGTAATAAGTGTTTTAATTACTGTTTTAGGAGAATATTATCTGTAAATAAAAACAGGTTGATAGTTTTGTTTTTTAACCTGAGAAACACAAACAGTGGTCTTCATCAGGGTTGTCCAAGATGGACCAGTAAATCTAAATCTAAATCTAAACCTGGCAACACAAACTAGTGAACAACACCATGAGCCAGTGAAAGTGATGTGACAGATTGTCAGGCCAGGTGAGTGAGAAACGTTCTCATTACTTCTTCCTTTGTTCAATTCACTCATTAATACTGTCTAATTTAACTGTGTCAAACACTGTCTCTCTGCCAGGGACCTTCTGTTTTAACCCATGTCTGTTTATTTGTCAGCAGGATTACACAAAATGCACTGAACTGATCTGCACCGAACTGAGTGGAGGGATGAGGTGTGGTCCAGGAAGGAACCGTTACATTTTGGTGTGGATCCGGTTAAAGGAGAGGATCTAGGAATTTATCACTTTCCTCAACATTGCGATATAGGGCATTTTTCCACGTCTTCATCAGTTTTTCTATTATAAGAGCGAGACAGACGTGTAGGATTGTTTGGCCTCGGTGGAGGTATGAGCTGTACTAAGTGCCATTCTACTTTATTCTTAGTTACAGAGATCCTATAATATTTTCCATTCTTTCATAGTTAATGTATTATTGTCTCTTCAGTAGTTATGATTTCATCTCACAGCTCTGCCAATGCTCACTGTTCATGTGAGCAATAAAGTTCCATTATCGCTTTAACACTTCAATCTGATTACAGCTACATCATAGTCTTTTTGAAACCAGTCTTTACATCTTTATATACTGATTATACGGGATAACAAAGTGTGGTTCTTTAGTTCCTACCTGCTGTTGTTTTAGGGGGAGAGTTTTGGTCGTAACAGAAAGTTGAGTTTGAACTCTGACAGACTAAAGTTGTTTTTCCATCGCTCAGATTTTTATTTTTTATCATTCCTATGCTCATCAGTGGGGGACATCAGTGTTTTCTCTCGGTATAATGTTCTAGTTTCTGTCATGTTTCTTCTACAGTCTGAGCTGGTTGTGAGTCAGGTGAGATATTTTTCTCCCATTTCTCCTTTTTTTTCTTTCTGTTAACTGTTTTTAACCGAGCGTCTGTTGTTTCTCCAACTTTCTGCACATTTTGGTTCCCTGCAGACCAGACACCCACTGAGGCCCCTGAAGGGACCAGTCTTCTCATTTTAGTATTTTAAAATCATTATAATCATGTTACTACAAGTTAGTTATAATAATTTTCACACACTTACCTGATTTTTTTTTTTTTTTTTTTTTCCCAGGTATTTGACTTTATTTCTCTTTCCACATGCTGCCATTAGTCTCTGCAACTTCCTATTGACACACATACACACAACAGTGTTTAACCACTACCCATAAACACACACACACACACACACTCTGGTGTTCTTGTGTCCTGTTGAAACATTCAACTTCCTGTTGGGCTCACTTCTGCTTTTTTTTAAATTTCAACCTTTCAGGATTCAGAACAAATATAATCTGTAGCAGAAATGATCAGTTTATGACTCAGTTAATCTTTAACTAGTTCAATCTAAAATTTAATTGAAAATAACTTTCTGTCTCAAGATGATGTGTTAACATGCTGTTTTCTGACATTTTAAACAATCTGTTCGATTATCATCTGCTGTAAAGTCCTGATAAACATTTTAATATTACAGCAGTTCATGGCTTTTGTACTGTGGCCTTTAAATCAAAGCCTTGTGTTTACTGTGTGTAAGTAATCTAAAATAAAACAGTCAAACTCTGAGGAGAAACAAGACTGAAAACAAACATATAAACACGTTTGAGCCAATGTAAAGAAAACAGACACGTATAACGAGTTCAACATGTTGAAACACCAAGTTACCAAATATGTTAGCACACACAAGGAATTTGGTTCCAGCAGTTGGTGACTCTCAAGCAATACACACAATACACAGACAATGTACTTACAGACAATACACAATATACAATTAAAGTACAGATGATATAAAAGATAACCAGTATACATAAAGTGCCCGTGATAGTGGTGGTGCAAACAACAATAGTGTAAAAAAGGTTGTGTCCAGTGTGTGAGGAATCTAATGATTTTCTTTGCCCGTTTCCTGGTTCGTGAAGAGTAAAAGTCCTGGAGGGGCAGATGAACGCCGATGATTTGTTCTGCTGTTCTTACCGTTCGCGTCAGTCTGTTCCTGTCCCATTTAGTGGCTGCTCAGAACCAGACCGCGATGGATCTGCACAGGATATGTTCGATGAATGCGGTGTGTGACAGCAGCTCCTGTGGCAGACCATACTCCCTCAGGTGCTGCAGGGAGTACGTCCTCTGCTGGGCCTTTTTGAGGATGGAGTTGATATTGGTAGTTCCCAGAAAGTTGAAGGCGTCCACGGTTGACACGGGGCTGTTGGATGTTGTGAGGGGGAGCAGTGCTGAGGGGTGTCTCCTAAAGTCCACTGTCATTTTCACAGTCTTGAGCGTGTTTAGCTCCAGGTTGTTCTGACTGCACCAGAGTACCGGCTGTTCAACCCCCCACCGATATGCAGACTCGTCCCAATCTTGGATGAGTCCGATGACCGTAGTGTCGTCTGCAAACTTCAGGAGTTTGACAGCTGGGTCCTGTAGTCTGTGACGTCTTGCAGGCCTCTCCACCCTGATCTTGGGTCCTTGACTGAAAACCTTATTTTCAGCTTTTCAGTGTAGCTTCTTTTGGCCACTCTGATCTCCTTTGTCAGTGCATTTCTGGCCTGCTCGTACCGGGCTCTAATCCCACTTCTGCAGGCTTCCTCCTTGGCCTGACGAAGTTGTCTTAGTCTGGCTGGGAACCATGGCTTGCTATTGTTGTATGTGCTGAAGGTCTTGGTTGGCACACACGTCTTCAAGAAAGAAGATTTGTGAGCCTTTTTTTTTTTTCCAGGTTGCCAGTTGCGGTTTTAAAAACACTCCAACAGCTGCAGTCAAAACAGTCTGTTCCATTTCTTCACCGTTTTTCACCACAGGCTTTGCAGATATTAGTTTCTGCCTGTAGGTTGGAATAAGATGAACGGAGCAGTGATCAGAGTGCCCCAAAGCTGCCCGGGAACAGAGCGATATGCATCTTTAAGGACTGTGTAGCAGTGGTCCAGAGTGTTATCATCACTGGTTGGACAATTCATACGCTGTCTATATTTTGGTAGTTTGTGGTTTAGTTTTGCTCCGCAAAAGTCCCCAAGAATTATGAAGAGTGAGTCCGTATGTTTTTGTTCCAAGCCAGTTATCTGGTTTGCGAGGGCTTACAGTGCGTCTTTCACCCTGGCCTGGGGTGGGATGTAAACGCTAACCAGGATGACGGAGGAAAACTCCTGCGGTGAGTAACATAGCTTACAGTTTATGAACAAACGTGTTGTAACACATTTAGCATGTTTAACATCTGACGTGTAGAATCGGGAGGTGGGAGGTTTGTTCATCAATTTTCTACATACAACCCTAAAAACAATCTATAAAACCCCTACACAACCGTAAACTGAGAGTCGGTTTTATATTCAGTTGTTGATGGTCTGACTGTGTATAGGGACCAGTTCACCGTTTACAAGGTTGATACCTAACATCTAAGTAAAATGTTAACACACAGCATTTCTGTTTTTCCACCAAAATATGTGATCCTGCAGCACAACATCCACTTGCAGCGACTCCACCATTATTAAACTGTTTTATATTTCTGTTTAGACTCTCACAGCACCTGGTTCAGGTTCAGGAAAGATCCTGGTCTGGTTTAATACAGAAAAAGTTCAGTGACTTCAGACACCACTTGTTTATTTACATTTAACCAAAACCACCATCTTTTGTTGTCCACAGACAGGACTCTGGATGTGAACCTGTTCTCCGGTATCAGAATCTGAAGCTTTGGATGTCCAGCATCCACCCTGACCTCTGACCTCCGACCTCTGACTCTGGTACAGTTCGTATATGAACATAAAACCACCAGAGTTCATGTTTGTCACCACACCAGTGGGAAACTGTTTAGTGAAATATAAACCTAATTTCTAGGAGACCTGGATGTGAATGACACTCTGCTGTTGTTAGGGTCTGATCTCCACGGTTCGTCACATGCTGTGGAAACACAACAGGGAATTTTACTTCCTGGTTTAGTTCCTCTGGTACCACAGTTCTTGGAACTTTTTGGTAGAAAACTGGCTGAAGATCCTTCTGCTTCTGTTTCTCCTCTAGCCTCAGTTTTCAGTCTGGATTCTGTCTGTGAGTACACCCCCACCACAAACTGAAAACCTTCTCAGGGTCAGATCCTCTCTGCTCAGTGACCAGACTTTTATTTTGAAGCTCATGAGTTTAGAGGTACGATCTGTCAGATTTGCTTCTTACATAAAAGTACAGAGAGACAGGTAAGGCCGACTTCCGTCTGACTGACTTCCTGTCACCCGTCTGACTCCCCGTTGTCATGTTGTCATGGGACAAACAGGAAGTGCCTCACTGACATCTCAGACTTTATTTGAACCTTTGTCGACACAAATCAGATCCGTGCAGACAGAAAGTCCCTGCTTTCGGCTGAAAAACTCATATCTGCAACATGTCAGGAAATGGTGTTGGATGCAAAGGTCCATAGAAACAGTGGAGGTACTGCCACATTACTTACGTTTCCAATAAAAAGGCAAATCCAGTATGTTTTCCTGCACTACATCTGATTCAGATTTGACGGTACAAACACGAGGATAAAATACGCTGCATCGGCTTGTTTGTGACTCGTTATTAAAATCCGCGTTGGTTGTGTCCGTCTGCGCGTGGGTTCAGCTCCACCAAAGACCAAAGAAGTGTAGACAATCAGACTTCAGAGTGTGTCAGACTTCAATGTGTCCATATGTTGGACTGAAGGAAGACTGTCTCCGTCCACACGACTGCTCTCTCTGACATGACAATGATTCTACTGACCTATCCAAATATCTACTGCTCTTTATTAAGTGTCACTTTATTGTAAACTTTTTCGTCGCTGTCAGGATCTTGTAGGAATGATGTCTCAGTGATTCCGGTGATCTGATTGGTCAGTACTCGGGCTGTTGACCTGCAGCCTCTGTTACCATGGTGATCTACCCCAGCTGGATATAACCCTGACCAGCTGTCGATGGTCTGTACTGTGAGAAATGAATGTCAGGCATACACCAGGCGTCTTTTGTGATCTATTAATAATAATTTTAATGAGCAATGGAATTGTTTTATTTCTGTTTGCTTATTGTGAGAAAACATCTCAGAAACGACGACAAACACAACAGTGGGTTAAGTTTGTTTTTTTTAAAATTCCTGGTCCTGGTCTCCTTCCTGTGCTCCAGAGGATCAATCCTGTCAGTTTTAGTGACGCCATGATTTTTCTTCTAGTGCCACCCTCAGGACGAACTGTACATGTGTAGATCCATGACTGTTTAGACTATAAGAACAGAGAAATCATCTAAATCTGAGTCCGTTAAAGACCACTAGAGTCCAGCAAAGTCCTGAAGAGATCAGCAGGAACCAGCAGAACCCCTCAGAGACAGCAAAGCAATGTAGAGTCCTCAGAGGTCGGTCTGTCAGGTACCCGGTGGTTTTCCTCCTTGTGGTTTCTCGGTCACGTTCACCGCGTTCAGCTCTGTGGAGTTTTTGATGGGCTGGATCTTGTTCTGGCTGCTGTCAGATCGTGGTCTCAGGTGTGTTCGATCGCAGACCTGCACAAGGCCTCGGCTCAGCTCTTTGCGGATGTTGTCACTGGACAGGACGTAGAGGATGGGGTTGACGGCGCTGTTGACGGTCGACAGGCCGAGGGAGATGGTGTAGGGGGTGTACATGGTCTTCTCGAAGAGACAGGTGCTGTCCTCCAGCGGGGGGAAGTGGAACATGACGGCCCTAACCAGCAGGAGCAGGTGGTATGGGGCAAAGCAGACCAGGAACAGGACCACCACCGCCACCGCCAGCCAGCGGACGCGATCCTTCTGCTCCCGCCGCAGCCCCGTGCTGCGCTGCACATTGACCAGGATGCCACGGTTCGTCACCACCAGCAGCAGCAGTGGGATCAGGAAGCCGACCGCGAAGCGGCCGTAGTTGAAGCCCATCACCGTGGCGTTGCTCTGACTTGGCTCGAAGCAGCGTCCGTTGCCCTCAGCGGCGTCCCCCTCCCTCATGGTGAAGACGGGGATGTGACCGACGGCAACCAGCAGGACAATGGCGAGGGTAATGAGGACCGCGAGGCGCTGCCGCCGCAGACCGCGGGACTCAATGCTGTAGACCACAGCCACGTAGCGGTCACAGGAGATGCAGCAGAGCAGGAAGATGCTGATGTACATGTTGTTGAAGAAGATGTAGCCCGTTAGCTTACAGACGGCTGAACTCCACGGCCACAGGTGACCTCGGCTGACGTACAGCGCCCACAGAGGCAGCGTGAACAGGTAGGTGAGGTCACACAGCGACAGGCTCCACAGGTAAACGCCCAGAACGTTCTTCCTGCGTGCCTGCAGCCAGGTGAGGTAGACGGTCAGCAGGTTAGCGGGCAGTCCGACAACCAGCACGACGCTGTACAGCAGCACCAGCGGCAGGCGGCCGTCTTCATACGGAGGCTCGCACACCACCGAACTCCCGTTCGTCAGAGCAACTGTCTCAGTCACCGGCAGCTCGTGCATGATGTCTGCAGGGAGACGGAGACAACCAATCGGAATCGAGCTCAGTTTGTCTGCAGGGAGACAGAGAAACAAAGGTCACAGGAAACGGCCGTAAAAAACTGACAACAGAAGCGAATAAAACTGGACATAAAGTCCTACTGTCTGAGTCTGAGTGTCTCTGCATTATCATCTGTGCGTCTTTGTCGGTACATTTTTTACGTTTTGAAAGGAATAACAAAGTTTTAATGATAGAATTTTCCTGGGGCCTCAAAATAGATGCAGGAGCAGACGTTCGTTTTTCTGTTTTCCCAGAACTCTTGAAGGACTTCTCGTCCGTGTCGGTTTAATAGTCCGGTTTCATCTGCTGATGAAGATCATGGGATATGATCGAAAGCTCAAGAACAGCCACTGAATGGACCGTGAGGTGAGTTTGAAACGACAAATATAAGAATATGTGATTAGGTTTGATGTTTTCCAGCAGATAAGTTTAAACTGCTGAACAAACAGCAGCGGGTCGACTCGTCAGCTGACACACGAGCAGTGTTGATGATCAGAAGTCTGATCAATAGACGGCCAAGAAAATGAGAGCGTCGTATGAAGCAGCAGAAACCAGACACGACCAGTTACGGTGCTGCTCAAAATTCGAACGTAACATCGCTTTTACCTCACAGAAACATTTTGTCATTGTTTCCTGTCTGAAAGTCAACAGGAAAACCCAACCACAGTAACGGGTTTATTAAAATGTAGGCTTCAGTTTTCACTGAAACAGTCACAGTTTGACACACGAAAAACTCCCAGAAATGTGTCAAACTCAAACTGTCCACTGGACAGGTTTAGCTATTCTGATACTTTCAGATCTGTGGGGAGATTTCCCAGATTCATACAAATCATTGGATCATTCAACAATGAACTGAGCCTCACTCTTTGTTGATGCTGCAGTGTTGATATTCGGGTGAAACGTGGTTTTAATACATAAATGACATTAGAAATTCACCACCAGCTCATGTTTGACCTTCATTCAACCACATTCTTGTTCTTCTCGGTCCCTCTGAGTCAGCGTGACATTTTCAGCCATAAACGAGTCAGTTTGTTTCTACACCTGTGCGTACTTGATTCCATATGAATTATTTCAAAGTAGTTCACATACACAAACTTTGAACCTTTGCTTTTATTCCCTTTCGGTGATGATGAAGCGGAGCTGACTGACCTGCCACAGCAGAGCCACACTGACAGCTTTAATGATAATGATACTGCCATGCTAGTCTTTATTTTCCATTTTAATGTTATACTTTGTTTTAGGTTTTTATCTGTAGTTGTAGCTTGTGTACTGCAGTCATGTTCTCAAGCTGCTCTCACGTTTTGTCACGTGATGTTTCGCCGAGTCAAAGATCATTATCCACTCTTACGCGTGTTCAAATTAACACGTGACGTCATCTAGTGAGTTTTTCAGCAGGTTTTTACCCCCCTACATTCACTCCACTACATTTTTCCTACACCTTTAGTTACTAGTTACTGTTCAGATTATTGTTGATTATATTCATACAAAATATAATCAACTACACTGACTATTACAAATTAAGTTACTCAGCATTTTAGGAACCTCCACCAGCTGCAACATTAAAGCGACGAACACAGGAACGTATCAATAATCACAACACAGTAACTCAACATACATTACCCTGTAATCGGTACTTTTGATGCTTTTCTACTTCTGTGGGAGATTCTGAATGCAGGTGTTTGTACCCTGTGGTATTAATACTCTTACTTCCGGAGTTTCAAACTGTCTGTGGAACATCTAAATTCTCTGTTTTTTCAAAATAAATTCTCACACCTTCTCACACTGGGCTTCTGCGTTTCTCCCGCTGAGCCTTGCACATGAATGTTTCATGACCAACTGAACGCACACGACCGTTTCTGCTGGAAACAGAAGCTCCATTGGAATTAGAGCAGCTGTGCTCTGATTGGCCAGTTGTCACTGCGACCTCACTCTGACATCAGTTTCCCTTCAGATCAATAATGTAATATTAACACGTTACAATCCAATCGATCGGATGTCGTCGGTTTACCTGACAGTCACCTGTCAACCAAACTGAGACTGACAGCAGCGTCCAATCCCGTGCTCCGGATGTTGGAGGTGGGCGGGGCAGAGCTTTAATTATTGATTATTAGTGCTCTCTAAATCTGCACTTCAAATGGTACAGTGATCTGGACCGATGATAAATTCAGCTTTAAACCACATATTGATGCACTAATAACTGAAGAATTAAGAACAAGGATCAGGTTTTTCTACAGAACCAACACTTGTTTTTGGCTGCGTTTCGTAGGCGGAGGATTTTGAAAACAGTCTTTGTCTGTGTTTCGATTTTGGTGATGTGATTTACAGACAGGCGGCGACGCCCCTACAACTCATCCCTGTTTTCTGTATCACAAAGTGGGTTGGCCCCCCCTTCCATTAGAGCGAGAGAGAGAGACCAGCCTTTGTTTTTATGTATCTATAAAGGGCTTCTCCAAATATCGCCCTCAAATTTGACATCACTTATTGGCTGGAGAGCTGGAACACAGGCCGGCTGGTGCTGCAGGTCCAGAGAATCAACACTGATCTGGGAAAGACCGCTTTTGTACCTTGAAACTTGATACGCTGGTTCCAATGGGTCAGTCCAGAATTGTAGTCAAAACCCTCATTGATTTTAGCTGTGACGGTTTTTAACTTGTTTTTAATTGACTCATTG